>NC_140543.1:35752741-36055241 GCF_057382185.1 Mchenga conophoros | reverse complement strand
CTCATCCACCAAAGAGTTAACCACAACAACCCAAGAGTTGTTTTCACCTCAGTGAAACCTCGTACCCTCTACAGACGATGTGTCAGTTCGGTTAAGGAGGTTTTAAAGGATTCCTTCCACTGCCCTCAGTTCAATTCAGCAGCACCTGGACTATATACCATGTGGGGGGAGAGCACAGCTTTACCCTCCTGAATTGCCTGAAGTTTTGTTCAAAATGCTTCAAGGCAGACCAAAAGTCTTTGTCCATGGCCTCACTGAACTCCTCCCAAACCCAAGTTTTGCTTTAGCCATTGCCCGAGCTGCGGTTCGCTTGGCCTGCTGGTGCCCATGAGCTGTCTCCGAAGTCCTTTCACTTCACACTTGATGGCTCCTTTCACTTGCGGTCTCCACCATCTGGTTCGGGGATAACCACCAGGCTCCAACCACCTCTGCAGCTCCTTGCAGCAGCCTCAGCAATGGAGGGTTAGAAAACTGGTCCTTTCGGACTCAGTGTCCCCAGCCTCCCTCGGAATGCTGTTGAAGTCCTGGGAGTTAAAGAATTTTATGGGCATTTCCAGCATACCCTCACTATAGCTTTAGTTGTGCCAGGCCTGTCCGGCATTTTATCCCCACCAACTGATCTAACTGAGCACCAGGTGGTAATTATTTGATGGCTCACAAGGCCACAGATCAGATGATACAACTGCAAAATTCATCATCAACCAAAAATAATTTCAAACTTGTGCACCCAAATCTGTTTTGGAAAGTAGGTAGTCCTTCCACTCTAGAAAAAGAACTCCATCCATCCATCCATCTTCATCCGCTTTGTCCGGGGCCGGGTCGCGGGGGCAGCAGCCTAAGCAAAGAGGTGCATTGTGTGCCGGGTGGCGGCCAGGAGCGGAGGCCCTGGCGGACTGACCCCCGGCTGCCAAGACTGGCAATAGGGAGAAAAAGAACTCATTAAATGAAAAAAAAAATCCCAAATTACCATTTATGTCCTATACCTTTTTTTAGTTCTCAGCATAAGAGCAGTGTGGCTGGGGGTGGGGTGCTTTGGATAACTGTTTTTGTCATGTAATTGGATTGCACTTTGTCAGGCCTCTAACCTAAAATCCTGACCATCTGCATGTCCCACCTGAAGGCTAAGCTTCTGCTGGTGTAGCTTTCAGGGTCACTGAGGCTTGCAAACGCCCGATCATGTTAAGGCGGCAATCCCTCAGGGGGAAAACTGAAAAATAAAACAACAAAAACTAAAACAAAAATATTCTTCATCAGATTATCACAACTAAAAACATTTACTTTAAGTGGATGGCCTCTATCGAATATATTCAAACCCAATATTAACAAAACTAAAAAGGGCCAAGTTATAAAAAGAAAGTCAATTCACCAAGTCTTGAAAAATAAAACAGAAAAATAAAATAAAACTATCATCCAGACCTTTACAACCAACAATATAAAATTTATCTTGGGTGGCCTAATTCTCAAATAAATGTGCAAAATAAAGTAAGAATAAAATAGGATTAAATAAAATTTCGAATCACCATGTCTCTTCCATATCCAAGTTATATGTTATGGACTTGTCATGGGTCAAGATCACCCAATTCCTCTTCCATGTATGTAACATGGTGTGACGACAGGGGTTTAGGACCTTAACTTCCCTTTGTGAGCTGCTGGAAGTGTGTGTGTGATTACTGTGATTACTTTAGTATATGAAATGAGGGAACTGTTGATTGCAGAGCTGAAAGCTGGGCGGCTTTGTGTCGGGTCTGTGCAGCAGACAGGCTCACAGAGATAAACACGTCTGTACTGAAACAATAGTCACACACTGTACAAACATAGATGTATTTTTTAGTTAATTATCTCACGAGACGACAGAGATTTGCTGCTTCATTTTGCTCTACCCTGCCTACTGAGAAACCTGACACAGGCTCATTTGCATACTGACAGTGATTGGATGCTTAGCTGGGGGGGAGGGATCTCTGGTGAGTGCTGTGTGAGCCTGCACACAGAGTACGGAGGAAAAGAGCGAATGAGAGCTACTGTAGTAAATGTACTAAATCTTGTCCATATTCAGTTTGTGGGAAATCTATTATTGTCCTTCAACGTCTAAAAGTTTGACTTAACGGGGCAGGATGTTTGTTTAAGGGGCCGCTGCCCCCTCTTGCCCCAGCGTAGAGCCGGCCCTAATCACAAAGTATGCACGTACACATCTGTACGTACCCCACCTCCTCCTTAACGGCTGGGCCAATCTGAACGAAGATTTGCACAAACATCATCACACATATGGGGTATATTTCAGGATGATTTATTATAAATCCCAGTTTGCTTGATTTTCCTACATAGTGTTTATTTTTGTTGGACCACCGTGAACGTTACGTTTTCCGTTTGCATTAGTATCAGTGTACGTTTACCGTACAGAACCTAATGGTCACATGAATTTGTATCCAGTGTTGTTTTGAAACACAGAAAGAAAGATTTAAAGTCAGTCCATCAGAAAAGGAAGTAAATATTGAAACCTCGTTGACAAAAGGAAGTTAGTTTAAAAGGCAGTTTTGACACAAATCAAGTTTTAATGTTATACTCGAAGTCTGGAACAAAGTGGGACAAAAAGGTTCAGAACTCACCAAAAAACAGAAACAAAAGGTTTTCAACAGATAAATGTTTCCAAGACTCACACACTTTTCAGTTAGTGTTTGAATACAAATTTAGCACACAGTGACAACTCACACTATGACCTACACTGGGACCAATACAGTACATGTACCATACTGGTATATACATATGTATATACAGATGTATATACATATTTACATGTACGCTGAAGCCATGTTTTAAAAGGTTTATAAGATGATCCCACACAAGATCCCTTACACCACTGGCTGAAATGCAGCTCCAAATCACCACAGAGCCTCCACCATGTTTTACATACGGCTTTTGTTACCCTCTCCTGTATGCATGTATGACTTTTGACCCAAGGTTTGGAGTCTCACCCCAAATGCCCTGCTGCTGCTCATTTTCAGTCTAGTTCTTGTGTAATTTAGCATCCTTGAAGTGTTCCTTTCTAAGAATGGCTGCTTGACAGTCACCCTATTACTGCCACACTTTCTTGTGTAGTTTCAGGTTATTTAAGGACACACTGCACACTATGCTACTTTTTTAGCTAATAGCTCCTTGTTGGTGCAAAATACTCTTTTATGCCTGTCAAACTCTGCTGTCATTGGCATGTTCCACAGATTCAAGTAAAGAAGCTAACGGTGTAGAGATCCAGTTTAATGTGATTCTTTGCCAACTGCTGACATGAAACTGAAACCTTTGCTAGATTTGCAAAGGCGCTGCCTCTCAGCTGTGTGAGTTCTCATTTTGACTAAAAGTTTTTGCAAATGTTTTGCAAGAACTCTCACTTGTGTGAGACCCCATGTGGACAGTCAAATGACTATTTTGACTGAAAGTTTTACCACAAGTTTTGCAAGAATATGGCCTCTCACCTGTGTGAGTTCTCATGTGGACATTCAAATGACTGTTCTGACTGAAGCTCTTACCACAGGTTACACAGGAATAGGGCTTCTCACCCGTGTGAGTCCTTATGTGCACGGTCAAATCCCTCATTTGAATGAAACTTTTCCCACATGTTTTACAGGAATACGGCTTCTCGCCTGTGTGGATTCTTGTGTGGAATTTCAGATTTGTCCTCTGACTAAAAGTTTTGCCACATGTCGCACAAGAATATGGCTTCTCACCCGTATGAGTCCTTGCATGAATTTTCAAGTTTGCTAAGCAAGCAAATCTTTTTCCACAAATCTTGCAGTGGTAAGGTTTTATACCTGTGTGCGTCACCATGTGCACTGTTAAATTGCCTTTATGATAAAATCTTTTCCCACATGTTTCACACGAGTATCGCTTCTCACCTGTGTGAAATCTAATGTGATATATCAGATTTGAGCTGTCTCTAAATGCTTTCCCACAAATGCTGCAGGAATATGGCTTCTCACCGGTGTGAGTTCTTATATGGACCAACAAGTTATCCTTTCTCCTGAATGTTTTCCCACATGCGTCGCACGAGAATGGCCTCTCACCTGTGTGAATGCTCGTGTGTATTTTTAGCTTTGATGCATATTTAAATCTTTTCCCACAAGTGTTGCAAGAATATGGTTTGTCATCTGTGGATGTTCTTTTTTGATGTAGAGAGTTGTGAGAGAGGAGCAGGTGACTGCTTGGTTTCGGCTGGCAGTAGTTTTTTTCCTCATAAATTACTGTTAATGGACTGGTTTCCTGGTCAATTACAAGCTCCTGTCTCTCCTGACTTGTGCAAAGTTCCGTCCATTCTTCCTTAATCTTAGCCGATCCAACGTCCTGTTGATCCAGACCAGAGTTCTCCAGGTTAAAGAGGTACAAGTCCTCGAGAACCTCCTCCTTGCAGACATATTGCTGGAGCTGGTCTGGAGAGACAAAGTGGCACATAAAACAGTCAGTGCTGTATTCATATACAAATGAAGATCTAAGCAAATTTTGTGACGGCCAACGGATTGTTAACACCAGTGGGTTCAGGTTTCACTTCAGCTGAAGCTGTTTGGTGTGCAGCATGTTGTAGGTCCAGGTTAGGGTAGATGTTTTAGTTCGAACTTCAGCGCTCTAATGTGCAGCTGTCATTTTAAAAATAAACAGCAGGATTAACACAATCAACTTGAGTTGAAATATTTATTTTACTGCTTCACGCTCAAAATCCCAAGATGAAAGAGTCCCTGCAGAATGAATTTTCTCTTATTTGCAACACATTTTTTATATTCTGTACAGATCTTTAATCAACATTTTATTATTTTCATCTGATAAAGTTTCTGATTGGAGTAATCTGTGTATGAAACACCTCATTTTATGTGAGCGCACACGAAGCCTGAAGCAGAAAGCCAGGCCGGACAAAGAAAGTTTAACTATTATCAGCTGCTCACATGTAAACAAATGAATTCTGGCTAACGGTAGTCCATTTTATATTCTTCACACTGGCTCCCAATAGATGATGAAATTCTTGTTTTAACATACAGAGCACTAAATGGCCCCAGCTTCTTATAAAATACTCTGCTGCTCGTTGTCTTCGCTCACAGGCTCAGAGTTTGTTGGTTTCTCCCCGAACACGACTGAAGGCGAAAGGGGGCGGAGCCTTTCAGTCGTGCCACCACAGTTACGTTTGGTTGACTCTGTGGAATCCTTTAAAAAGCAGTTAAAACTTTATTATTTAAACAGGCCTTCTGTTAATCAACACTTCTGAATTGTTTTGAATTTGCATTGTTTATATTGTCTATTTTGTTACTTAATGTTTTCTTTATTGTTACCTTTGTGTACAGCGCTTCGTGACTGCCTGTCTATGAAAAGCGCTTAATAAATAAACCTCACTTACAAAGAGACACAAAGAGTGAACAGTGGACAGAAATTTGAACATGAACCTACAACAAACCACAAGATGGGTTTTCAAGATGGCTGCCAGTGTTTTCCAACTAGCTTTTCTCTGCGTGTGAAGGGGCTCAAATGTCCTTCCTGAATCAACACATTTTTGTTGAACCATCCACTTAAAATTTGAATATTGCTGAGAGTACGGTGATGTTATAATTCTACTTTTGACCATTTGGGGTTTCTGGGAAGCGTATGGTGACGTGGTGGCTACAGAGAAATGTTCCTCTAACCCCGACTTAATATTGTAGATATTTTGTTTTCTCTGACTGAAAAACAAAACGAAACATGTCTAAGAAACCAAGACGTGAGCTTCTTAGTTGTGGTCAGCACAGTGTAAACCAGCAGGTTAACCTCGTGAGCCTAACGGAGGAGGCCACAGTCAAAGGGATCAGTAGACTGAACTGAACAAAGGATTGATGAACAATATTCCCGTTCAATAATCCTGATGATCTTATTCTCACTGGGTTGGACACACTGCAGCTATGCCAGGGCTACAGCTGGTGATGAGGACGCAGCATTTAGAGAGAAACACGACAGGAACAAGTCGTCCAATTCTTGAACAGCAAGAACATTTGTTTAGAAAAGCACCAGATGTCTAACTGCTACACTCTGACTGATTTTCATCTAGGCACCAAAGACACTTAATACTTGATATTTTAAAAGTTGAGCTTAAACATGGTTATAATCCTGCTGCTGCTTGTCCGGGCCGGGCCTTGGGAGCGATCGTTATATGTACAGATTTCTTACCTGTGTCCATGTTACAGTGACTCCCTGACATGGGAGAGATGTCCACATTGTAATTTTTGGTTCTGTGACATTTCTTCTTTGGCTTCAGCTCCTCATTGGTGGTTGATCCCATTTCTACATGTTTAGTTCCTTGCTGGTCTCTGGTGTCCACTACAGGAGAAGTTTGAGAGAGGAACTGGTTAACGTTTGGGTCGGGTTCATCAACCACTCCTAATTAGTTAAAGTCACCATAAAGGTGCTGGTCTCTGTTAATACAAGCAGCTTACTGGAACAGTCTTCCTCTTGCTCCTCTTTTATCAGGAGAGGCTCTGCTTCCTCCTGGACCAATCTGGAGTTCCTTTCCTGGTTACAGTGCTGCTGCTGCTCTATAAGAGCCTCATCTTTATTATTAATGACAAGTTGTTGTGGGAGGTCTATCGAGACAAAGGGACAAAACAAGGTTACATGTGTGATGACAGAAAAACACTCATACTTAGTACTGAAACACTGATCTATACTGATAAGGAGTATAGAGTGTTAGGACCAAGAGGATCCACATCGTGTGATAGAAATGAAAATGATCAGCCTAGGGTTGGGCAATTGGACAATATATCGACGATTGACGATAGTGTTTACAAGGGCGATTTATTTATTTATTTTCCCATGACTAGGTTTGCTAATCATGATGGAGCTCATAGAAGTCAACAGAAAAAAAAAATAATAGCGCTGTTTTAACAGCACCCTCTTTGATCTGCGAGCAAATGCCCCTCCTCAGAGAGCTGCAGAAGCTGGTGATAGCCTAGCATACTCAGCCGGATGGTGGACATGTACATGCTCATGTCAGTTAGTCGTGTTTGAGAGCTTTGCTCGCACTATACGTCTGCACAAGCGGCACACCACTTTGGTTACATCCTTAGGTTTACCTCTTTTATTTGGTTTAAAGCCAAAGAAATCCCAAATTGGGGACTTTATATTTTTTTAGTGCTGTCAGCGTTAATGTGCCGTCATCACAACTAACGCATTTAACAATTAACCCATATGGAGCGCAGACTGAGTCTATATCCCTGAAATATCTCTGTCAATGCATTTCGGGCAGTTTGTCCAAATTCTGTTAATTCTGGGGGTTGAGAGCGTTACAAATTTAAATCGTGAGGATGATTGATGATTAAGAAATCTTGTTCTTAGAGTAATGTCAAAAAGATAGAAACCACTGCATGGTAGTGTTAGTGGTCAGTGACAGTGATGGGATGAATCTGAGTGTCTGTGATACTCATCATATTAGCGATCCTAACTAAAAACTGGTGTGTAATGTGTGGCCCTTTAAAGAGCCCCACCTTATCCCAAGATAAAACAAAGGACTAACTTAACCATGCTGTGTTTTAGTTGAATGTGTTCTCATCCTGTATAGAGCAACAAATAACAAGACTGACAGTGAATGGAGAAACACTCACCCAGTTTCTGTTCTGTTTTTGTCATGCTTATATCATACAACCTGAACATATCAGCAGGATGTCCCGTTTCCCCTTTCTCTTTGTTTAAAACATATAAAACAAGTCCATGCAATTTGAACTCAAAATTGTGTTTTCACCTCGCAAGTTAACTGATACTTGATAAATGTTTGCTGCTATTTTTGGTCAACTGCCATTTTTGACTTCCCTCTGCAAGCGTCCAGCTGCAAGGGGAGAGATGAAGGACTACGATTCATCAAGCAATGTGATCATAAATAATCCTCGACACTAATTTTTTTATGCCTGCGTTTAGATTGCATATAGATTTTGACCATACTTGAGATTATTTGTATTTTTTTGCATTTAAGAAAATTATGCTAATGATATTCAGTTGTACGTTTCTTTTATGCCCGAGGATTTATCTAAGCTTCAGCGTCTGAATGATTGCTTAGATTTGATCAAACGTTGGATGGCTGCAAATTTCCTCCAACTCAACGAGGGGAAAACCGAAGTCCTCGTATGCGCCCCTGATAGGTTTCTATCGCAGATAGTGAAAGCCCTCGGTCCTCTCTCACTTTATGTTAAATCCTCTATCAGGAATTTAGGTGTCATGTCTTGGCATGTGAAATCTCTGGCTCGGTCTTGTTTTTATCATTTAAGAAATGTGGCTAAGCTGAGCCCGGTTTTATCTCGCTCTGAACTCGAGATTGCTATAGATGCATTTATTTCGTCACGCTTGGATTATTGTAATTCGCTGTTTATGTGTCTAAGCAAAGGTTCACTGGATCGGCTGCAGGTTGTGCAAAACGCTGCAGCGAGGCTTTTGACAAAATCCTGCAAGTACTCACATGTGACACCGTTATTATCTCAGTTACACTGGCTTCCTGTTAAATTTAGAGTCGATTTTAAGATCGTGGTCTTGACCTACAGAGCTGTGCACGGACTGGCACCAGCCTACATCTTTGATCTGCTACAGCCCGATGTCCCCAGCAGGTCTTTGAGGTCATCTGATCAGGGCTTACTTGCTTTAAAAAATACTAAGAGGAGGACTCAGGGTGACAGAGCTTTTGCCACTGTGGCCCCGAGACTGTGGAACTCTCCCCCCTAACATTAAGAACTGTGGACTCAGTAGCAAGACTTGCAATCTTATGTGCAGCACTTTGTGATTCTGTCTTGAAAGGTGCTATATAAATAAAAATTTATTTATTTAAAATGTTTTCTTTCAAGAATTGTTTTTATTAAATATGGCACGTACAAATAGATGTTGTATGTAGTTTAAAACATTGCAATTTCTAAAATGGAACCAATGAGGAGTTTATTCTATTCATTTTGGTTTCTCTTTTGAATATTTATAACTGCTCATTAATAAGACAAAAGTATTTCTTATCAGATTACTCAATTAATTGATGGTATAATCATTAGAAAATAATCAATAGCTGCAGGCTTAATAATGTAGGAAGTTAACATTACCGTTGTGACTCAGCCCATGGCTGTGGTGAATCATCACAGGACACTGAAACATCTCAATTTCTCCAATAAAAGTCACAAAATAAAGATTTTCTCTATTTCTGTCGAGCATGCTGGTCACCAAGGGTGTAACAGGTACTGTCACGGTTGCTAGGCAACAGGAGGCGCGCGTCTTAGGTTAGACCTACAGAAGCCGCTAACTTCCGGTCTTCCCGTCTTTCGTGCACGGGCAGGCCGGGTCCTTTAAAGGATGCAGCCCCTGAATTTGGACACACCCCAAACCTCACTAACGCTTACCTAAGAATCACATCACAGACGTGAGCATGCTCGGTAGCGCCGTCCATCAGCTCACCAGTACTCAAACACATAGCAGTACCACTCTGGGTTCATTAACACCATCGGAGCGTTACCTACCGATTCTGTGTAACTTTATTTTGGGGAACTTCACAGTGATATCCTGCAGTCTGCGCTGACTGATCTCGGCCTCATTCTGGACCATCGTTTTAACAAAGACGCCGAATATCTCTTCAGCAGCAGCCGTTAGTCTCTCGCTAACAAACTCTCGCAAATACTCAACGGAACACATCGTTACTTTGACAGCTCAAATATTTCTCTGTTATACGCGAATGCAACCGTTTTCCAGCTTCAACAAGCGGCTAACTTAGACGTAGCGCCAGGACTGTTTCCTCTGTGTGTCACATTATAAAGTTCCGGCTATAAAAGCAGGTGAACGTTTTGTTCCGTTATATATATCAGTGTATGGATCTATTACAGGGGTCGACAACCTTTCTGATGATGAGTGCATCTAAAATTCCCTCAGAAGTCAGTGTGCCATATGATTGCATTAGCAATAAATTTAATAACGCTCTATATTAACAGTTACTTACTATATAGAACCACTTTATAAAATTATGTTCACAGATGTTGGCAGCTATCAGCGAATATTTATCAGCTGTTTGGAAACAAAAAAAGACACTTTTTATCCATAACAGCAAATGAACAGTACAACAGAAAATCCAAATGCTATTTATGGTCTCTGTTACGATATTGCTTCAGGGAGCAGACATGACACCGTCTTAGGTTTTAGCCATCACTTTTTTATTATCTCCACACCACCCTCCGGTGGCTTCCACATGAACTGCACCTTAAACAACAACTGTTCACTCATATCATGACAGTCTCCTCACAACAATGATATGAAAAATAAACTGGGCCAATATGGCATGTTTGTTAATACAGAGACACACATTCAATTCAATTCAATTCAATTCAATTCAATTCAATTCAATTTTATTTATATAGCGCCAAATCACAACAAAAGTCGCCTCAAGGCGCTTCATAGATACAGAGAAAAACCCAACAATCATATGACCCCCTATGAGCAAGCACTTTGGCGACAGTGGGAAGGAAAAACTCCCTTTTAACAGGAAGAAACCTCCGGCAGAACCAGGCTCAGGGAGGGGCGGCCATCTGCATGTTAATGTGACCTCTGGTCTCCCACTCAGACACACAGGTCTCCGAGTGTCCAGCATTCAGAGGCTACCTGAGGACTCGTGTGAGAGAAAATCTGCTCACACAGACATGTAGAGCCAAACACTGTCAATAAGGCCTCTGCAATGTTCTGAAGACAGTTAAACTTGTCAGGTAGTGATGTCCAGCAGGTGAACATGCAGCTCCATGAACACGCACAGCTGTGGATTCCAGCTGCTTTCGTAGTTCTGCAAACTTTGACCCCCACAGAGTCGAGCTTTTCAGTTCAATCAGCTGCATTTCGATGTCCTCTGTGTCCAACCAGTTAATGCGAGACAAATCCAGCTGCTCATTAAAGCTTTTTGATTTGATTAGAAAAGAAAACATTGGTCCAAACACCTGAAAGCCCCGAAAACCCATTGTGAATTCTGTCTCGAGTCTACGGATGTATCCGTGTATTTCCGTGGTGCTGATGCTGCGCTGAGCGGACAGCTCCTGAAGCATTTGAAGTGTCGGAATGTGAAAATTTCAACATCGCTTGAAAAAACTACCAGCTAGCAACGTCCCTCTCACCGGTAGGCGAAGTTATTTTTTAGCCAATTACAAGTTGAATCTGGTAGTTGGGGTTGTTAGCTAAGATACTGTCATTAAGAAGCGGCACAACTAATGTGCGATGTGCACCGTCATTTATTTTTTAATGCACCTTCTCAGATTAACTCACTGCGTGTCGTGCCCAGGGCTGGACTGGGACAAAAAAACAGCCCGGGCATTTTGACGAGAGACCGGCCCCCCAGGTATTAAAGCCATAAAGCCTTTGAATGAAAACGCTGTTGTGACAGTGATGTACAGTCTTGTTGGTATATGTGTGATTTCTATACATTTTATATCAGATAAAAACTTTGGTTGTAAGATTCAGATAATTATTTATTAAAAGCATTTTAAATGAGAATAAAAAATAAAAATGTGTGCCCCCCTCTCCCTGTTAATGCCCTACCTGCCCCCCTGGCAGAACTAGATCCGCCCCTGCACAGTTACCAGCTGTCAGCTACTTAGAAAAGGATCCTGGTGTTATTTGTCTCTCAGAAACAGTTCATAACTTCAACTCATCCATGTCACCTAAAAGGTAAACCTGTTTCTCCATCACCTGTTCAGCTCTGATGGTTCAGTAAGGACATCTCCTGGTTTCATCTTCATGTTTCCCTCTCACCACATATCCAAACCGACATCATGACCAGCAGCTTTACAGCTGTGGCTCCAGCAAACATCAGCTGATACTAGAAATTAATATTAAATAAATTCTAACAACAGCTTATCAAGCTTAAACGTGCTGCTGTTGTTTAGCGCGACAGCCGCTGGTTTCCTCTTTCTCGGCTGGTGATAGTGTTTTGGAACCATACAGTCAGACGGTCAGCATACCGTCCTGCTGATGATAGAGTACACCAAGGAACTGGAAGCTGCTCACTCTCTCCACAGCAGCGCCGTTGATGGTGATGGGGGTGTGTACTTCTCTGCACCTCCGGAAGTCCACTATCAACTCCTTTGTCTTTGCGACGTTGAGGGTGAGATGGTTGTCTTGACACCAGTGGGTCAGGGCGCTGACCTCCTCCCTGTAAGCCCTCTCATCATCGTTGGTGATAAGACCCACCACTGTAGTGTCGTCCACAAACTTCACAATGATGTTGGAGTTGTTAGTGGCTGTGCAGTCGTAGGTGTAGAGTGAGTACAGGAGAGGGCTCAGTACACACCCCTGTGGAGCACCAGTGTTCAGTGTGATGGGGGATGAGGTGATGCTGCCCAGTCTGACCACTTGGCGTCTGTCAGACAGGAAGTTAAGGGTCCAGCTGCAGAGGGAGCTGCTCAGTCCTAGATCCTTCAGTTTCCTGTCCAGCTTCGAGGGAACGATGGTATTGAATGCTGAGCTGTAATCTACAAACAGCATTCTCACATACGTGTCTCTCTTCTCCAGGTGTGACAGGGCAGTGTGTAGTGTCAGGGCTATGGCATCATCAGTGGACCTGTTGTGGCGGTATGCAAACTGTAGAGGGTCCAGTGAGTCGGGTAGTGCAGAGCAGATGAAGTCCCTGACCAGCTTCTCGAAGCATTTGCTTACGATGGGGGTCAGGGCTACAGGTCGCCAGTCGTTCAATGAGGAGATGGTGGAGGATTTGGGTACAGGGACGACGGTGGCCATTTTGAAGCAGGCTGGGACTACAGACAGAGAGAGGGAAAGGTTGAAGATGTGCGTGAACACTCCAGCCAGCTGAGCCGCGCATGACCTGAGGACGCGGCCGGGAATCCCGTCCGGACCAGTAGCTTTGCGTGCGTTCACCTTCCTGAAGCACTTCCGCACATCCTCCTCAGACACAGTGTGCGCACTGACGTCATCCGCGGTGCGCACCAAGGACCTGTTCTGAGGCATCTGTGTGTAGCAAGAAAGGTAAGTGGAAGTCTGGGTGGGCTAAGACTGGAGGATGGGTGAGTATGTCAGTGTGTTGCTTTAGTGACCCCTGGTGTTCACCAGCCCATTCCACAGGAGTACCAGAGGACAGCTGACTGCCTTTGGGTTTCTTCTGGTGAGGTTGTGCTAGTTACATGCTAGAGAAGTTCATGAACAGGCTTTGGAAGCCCAAGAGTCCCACATCAGCACCAGTCTGAGGAGTTTTGGCCTTGAGTAACTGCACAGAAACAATTCACACTTTTCAGGCCTTAGCTTCAATTCGTGATGCTGGAGTGATTCAAAACTTTGTGAAGACCCCCAAAATGCTCCTCACAGGTTTTGGCATAACAGGGGATGTCGTTCAAATAGGGAATGTAGCATTCATTCCTGAATGCATCCAACATCCCTTCCATGCGCCTCTTAAAGGCCGCAGGCACACTGGAGAGGCCAATGGTATTCTAACCCACTTATACGACCCCCAGGGAGTTACAAAGCCTGCAAGATGCCTTGAAACCTTTGTGTTAAATCACAGGTGGTAAGCCTTTCCTTGATCAAGAATACTGAACCAGGAATGGTCCCCCAGTGTGTCAATCAGGTTTTGGATACAGGGCAGTGGGTGCCTATCAGGGTTTGGTTTTCTGGTTTATTGCACAATAGGCAATGCAATAAACAGCAGGCATTATGTGCCATGTAAACACATACAACAGGGGCAGCATAAGGAGACTTTGATGTGATGATTCAGCCCTTACCTAGTAGGTTGTGAATGCACTCCTTTACTTCACTAAACAACAGCTTTGGGACTGAGCTGTAGACTTTTTGAATAGGAATGTCATCTTCAAGGTTTAGTGACAGCTGTAGACTTTGAATATAGCCAATATCATTAGCATCCTTTGCAAAAGCAGCTAAATCCAGTTACAGCCAATGTTCCCTCTAATGTTTCATGTGTCTGAGCGAACACACAAACTCCCTGAGCGTCCCTTGGACCACTGTGAGCAACAGCAGACGTGCACTGTGGTCACACCAGCATCGAATCCATCCAAGTTACGTGTTTTATTAAAATAATCAAATCACAGCATTTATGTTAGACAACTTTTAACTGCTTTAGCCCACTTACAATGAAAATAAAAAAAAAATCTTGCTCATGACCTGTGTAGTATGTTAACACTATTGGAAGTAAAATAACTTGAACTCCAATTTTGAAAACACAACTTTCTTTATTTTTTAATAAAGCTCTGACTTGTATTCTGAGTCTGTGGTCTGGGAGAGAGTCTGTAACTCTTTGTCTGCAAAATACAGGATATAATGACCAATGTTGGGCAATTAATTATATAGTTACTTCTTCAAAAAAGTAACTGAGTTTTGCAAACAACAAAGTTTTTTGCAGCTGTTTACCTAAAAATGCAGCCAAAGCGTTTTTAAACAAACATTTCAAACTATTTACAGAACAATCAGCTGTTCTGCATCAAATCTGATGCCACACAAATTATTTGTGCCGCTCCAAAAATAATTTCTGTCCACTATGAGATGAAGGAGAACAACAGCCTGATACCTGCAGGCCTGACAGCAGCAGATGTATCACTGCTGTAACACCTGTAACACTCAGCAGTCGCCTCATTGTTCTGACACACACAACAAAAACTACACTACACACTAACTACACACTAACTACACACTAACTACACACTGACTACACAAGATTTGCGTTAAACGTCGAAAATCTCTCACATCTCAAAACACGCCGTCACTCCTAAAACTTCCCCCTGTTTCTTAATAACTAAATGGCATGTTTTGATTGCTCGATTTTTCGACCAATGGGAAAGGGTGGGGGGTGTTTTGGTTTCGTCTTTGCTCACAGGCGGAGAGCGCTTTCCTTATAAAACGCTGTTTTTACCGTTTCTTCCCGCAGTAAATATAAACAACGACAGTATTCAGGAAGAAAACCAAACATTGCAGATATTTTATCATAACTCTGGTTTTACGTGGCCGATCAACACAATTTAAAAACTGGTATAAAGTCCACACTTTTCCCGTCAGTTGTTCCATCTGTCCTGCTCACATCTCCAATGGTTGTGCACGTTGTCAATAACGTGGCTTCACTCCACATCAGCCACGGCGCTTTGCTAGTTAAAACGCCGGTGTCGGCACATAAGGACGCTGTCATAGCCTGTCAATGACGTTGATTAGCTGCGTATGTACGAATGTGAATCACGTGATTGGCTGGACTATGGGATAGGGTGGCATCGTTCTAATCCCATATGGGATCAGCCAGTCACTCACTGACTAACACTGCAAAACAGAATTGTTAACATATTTACTTTAATTTTTTTTTGTGTGCGCAATGCAGATTTTTTCTGCGCATAGACCGTGCCAGCAGTGCGCAATTGCGCATGCGCGCAGTTTAGAGGGAACATTGGTTACAGCCTTAGAGAGGAGTAGCATTCCCTCCAGCTCCTCTATGAGGTAAACAATGTGGTGCAGGTGGGGAAGTGGTGGCACTCTGAATCTTTGTCTCTGTTTGGGAGTGAGTCAGTTTTAACCGTTTTCTAATGGGCTGGATACTGCCAATCAAAGATTTTCAAGGCAGATTAATGTCATGTTTTGTCTGGTTTCCTAAAGGCAGATTCACATTCAGCCATGAGAGCAGTTCCTTCTTCTGAATGTTTGAACACTGAGCTAATAGTTGTTTTACCATCAGTCTGGATGCTGGGTATTGAAGATTCCACTGGTCCCTATTCATGTAGCCCCTTCCACTGGGATTCCTTGCGCAGTACCATTCTAACAGCGCCCTGTTTTCATGTCTTGCCTGATACTATCGTGTTCCAAGAAAAGCTCCTTTAAGCACACTACCTGTTGGGGTCCCCTTGTCTGGAAATGTCTGTCTGTGTCTCAGAATGAGGTGGAGCCTTGTTTGGTGGAACTCGTAGATGTAAGTTGTGCCGTGGCTTGTGAGGTAGATTATGAGGATTTGAGCAAAAAGCTCTTCTAACTGATGCACATTACTAACAGCATCCTTTGGATATTCTCTGGTGAAACTGACATTTTTAGTTATGATTAGCTGGGCATTTGTTGTTACAGGGGTGGCTACATTTACATCATCAGTAAATAGTACATCAGTGGTAGCAGGCAGGTTAGGCAAGCCCAATAAGTGGGACAGTGACAAGTGGGGATGCTGGCTTTGCATTTACACTCTGCAGGTAAGAATTCACACATCAAATCACACTCTCCATAGTTATAGCATCACTTCAGTCACCAGTGTGGGATATATGTGTCATGGTCTGCGTCATTTGACCCAGCATTTTGAGTTTTCTTGTGTTTTTGTCATTTTGTCTTATGATTTATGTACAAGTTCACCTTTTTAGTTTTACATTTATTCTTTTGTGCCTAGTTATCCTGTTTTGAGTTTCTTATATTCCCTGTTTAGTTGCTTGATTACTTAGTGTTTTCCCTTGTGTCTTTGCCCTCTGTGAGTCTGTGCTTATGTGCTTGTATAAGTTCTTGTGACCTCCCTGGGTTTCAGTCCTGTTAAGGTTCACATAATTGAGGAAGGAGAGTACAAACAACCAGGTCCAGAAGATCTTGGTCAAACAATTGATTTTAATGAATACACACGTGGGAAGACAGGAATTAATCTTCGACTTAATCAAAGCATACACAGATTTTTATAGCATCAGGGTTTGAATTAACGACGCCCCTTCATACGTCACAGACAGAATATATACACACGTCAAATCAAAACCACAATGACTTTTAACACAGTTTAAAGGAACGTTGTCTTCTATCTTCATGGCCGGTACTTCCTGTCACTGCCAGATGCTCTCTTGTCATCTTGACACCTCAGCAGCAGTTCTGCGACAAACTGCTCTTTTTGCAACCCCAAGCAAAACATGATTAAACTTCCACCTATAAATGATTCTCTAACTGTGTGTGTGTGTGTGTGTGTGTGTGTGTGTGTGTGTGTGTGTGTGTGTGTGTGGGTGTGTGTGTGTGGGTGTGTGTGTCGTCCTCAAATGCTCTCTCATCTCACCCGTTGCACTTCTGACCTTTTACCAGACCAGAGGCTCATCCTTATGTGTAATAACCGAACTGAAACTACATGTACTATGTTGAATAAATGTTTTAATCAAGAACCTCTACTAAGAGCTTAATAAAAGAATATAAAAGTATAACAGACAATTTGAATAACCTAGTAATTCAAATAGCCTCGTCTAACCTGCTCAGAATGACTTTCGGTTTCAGTCCTGCAAACTCTCTGCAACTTCCTGTCAACTCCTGCAACTTAGTCTTTCTGAAAGACACACACACTGTTTAAACCTCTGAATGCAATATCAATGCTGCAGATTATATTATTAATGCAATAGTAATAATGATGATTATTTACCAATAACAGTAAAATAATTTCCCTGCTCCACAGTCCACCATGTTTATCCATGTTTCCCCAGCCCGGCATGTCTTCCCTCTCCCTCATATTCCCTTGCTCCGTCTCTTCTGCCTTTCCTCCACCCCTCTGTCAAACTCATGTGTCAGTCTTGTGTTCCTCTGTTTGCAGTTTTATTGTGAAGGTCTCGTGTTTCCGTGTTCAGCATGTCTTGTTTTGCTTCCTCTATGGCGTCAGCTGTGTTCCCTGTGTGATCTCTCTTCCCTCTGTTAAGGTTCACATAGTTGAGGAAGGAGAGTACAAACAACCAGGTCCAGAAGATCTTGGTCAAACAATGGATTTTAATGAATACACGCGTGGGAAGACCACTGTACGCAGACAGCACTTGATCTTCGACTTAGTCAAAGCATACACAGATTTTTATAGCATCAGGGTTTGAATTAACGACGCCCCTTCATACGTCACAGACAGAATATATACACACGTCAAATCAAAACCACTTATCCTCATGTGTATTTAGGTCAGAGTCTCCCTCCGTCCGGTGTTGCATTCTCCCTCATGGCTGTGTGTTTCCCTGTGTGCCTCTACCTGTATCAGTTTATATATGTCCTGGTCTAGTTTTGTATTGTTTTGCCATTCAGCAAATTAAGCTGACTTTTTTTTAGTTTACTTTTTGCCTCCGTTTGAGTCCTTTCCTTCCTGCACTCAGTCAAATTCATGACAATATGGAGGACCAGAAGAGCAACGTGCATCAATATAAAGAATTTTCTGCTTCAATATTGGTTTGTGCAATAAAACTTGCCAATTAATTTGCTAATTTAAATGCATTTATGAGTTCATTTTTCTTTTTCATTTTTTATGAGTGAGGCCCTCTGTGAGAAAGAGTATTATGGGTGGTAATAAGGAAATATCATTAGAAGGAATTGAACATGATTCACTGATGTACAGAATTCAGTTTGAGGTATTTGGTGTTTAGATATTTACACGCTGACCCAGCGGTGATAGTGATGAGGGCATGACCCCCTGGAGTGAGGAGGGAGAGGCTATGACAGGGAGGAGATCGGTTGCATGAATTTCACCTCTAGGAAATAAAAAGATGCAATAATAACAAAACAAAACCAAAGGATGTGCCCAAAACAGCAGCTGCTGCAGGTGTTTTGCTCAACTTGACCGGACTGAAACAATCAACACTGACCGCTGAACAGAGGCTCTAGCTGGCAACAGTCAGATCCTGGAAATAACAATAGATATAGCATGTTGTTTTATTCTAATTTGGAGTCAGTAGCAAAATAGTGCCAAATGCTGCTTACCCCAGAATTAAGGACACTATATTGAACTGCTGCTAAAAGTGCAGGTGCCCTATCCACAACAGCTGAAAATAAGTGAATCAGGGCTGAGAATAAGCCACCGTACTGCTCATTAAATGTAGCTGTAGATAATGAGTAAAGAGGTGATGGCACTAGTGCAGCCCAACCCAGAAGAAAGTCAATGGGGAGCCTGGGATGAGAGCCAAACAAGAAAAATGGCAACTCCCTTGTGCCCTGATGGGGTGTGCTGGTATAACAAAAGAGCATGTGTGCATAAACGCACAGACTAATCCCGTTTCTGGGATGATGGAAGGGTGTGCAAGATGTTATGAAGGGTTCTATTAAACCATTCACACTGTCCATTATTCACTGGATGATATGGAATTGCACGAGACTTTGCTACCTGGTATAATTCACACAACTGGTGCATCAACAAACTCTAAATTCCTGCCTTGGTCAGAGTAGATGCGGCTAGGAACACCACTCTGTCAGAGGAACCTGGGCTACAGTAGAAGTCCGCTGATCTCGAGTAAGGACTTCAACGGTATATTTGCTGAAAACATCAGTCATAACCAGGACATTCTCAAGTCCACTGCTGGAGGATTACAAATGGCCCATTTAGCTATGTGATACCAGCCCCGAATCCTTTGCAATTTGACAATGCTCATAACCCTGAACCTACTGCTTGATATCAGAGGACATCCTTGGCCAGTAACAGTACTTGTTGGGTCTGCGCTTGCAGGCCCCGCTGGTTCAGAGACTTATCACCCGTGAACAAAGCAAGACAAACATTTTAACTTGCAACTCTGCACCTGTACTCAAACGACTCCGGCTCCCAGCCTTCCCTGCAGCCTTTTATTCTGTGAATACACAAGCACAATACACAAGCTCCTGATCCAGCTATCTCAGAGTCTCTGACTTCAGAGCCTCTGGGAGGACAAGTTGGAGCACTTCCTCGCCCCCATCAGGAAGTGAGATCCGGCAATAGAGTATCCCATCTTTCTCTACCAAATGGTAACACTGACATAGCAAATCCCACAGCAGTGGATCAGACTCCTGTAGGGTACAAATATCTCCAAGAGAATGTGATGGGAAGGCCCTGGTTTCTCTGAGTTGCAGGTGGCACCGGTCCTGGACATGATTCCTGCTGAAGCGGGATTGGAACAAAAGTCCTGAGCAACACACATTCTGCCAAGCTGGAGCGAGACTCATGCTGTCAAGAAAGAGCAGCTGCATTTTCTTCTGGTTACTACGGCATGACTGATATCTCATTTCAAAGATGAATGCCACCAGTTGAGATGCCCACCTCTGCTCTGTGGCACCTAGCTTGGCCGAAGAAAGGAAGCTTAGTGAATTGTTGTCTGTAAAGACACACAGTTGACCACTCTGCATAAGCCGGCAGTGATTTTTAACAACCAGCTTGACAGCGTGGGAAAGTGGATTTTTCTGCCAAGACCTGGGAAGCAGCAGATGTGTGACTTCAGATCTTCGTTATTAAACTGAGGCATGAGCTAAATTTCAATAAGGACAGATCTGTCATGGTTCTGGGTCATTTAGGCCCCTGTGTTGTCATTATGTTTCATTCGAGTCAGCTGTGTCCTCATGTCGCCACTTCCTCTGATCACTTCATGTGTGTATTTAGGTCCTCAGTCTTCCTGTTCAGCGTCATGTTGTCTGTTTCCTCGTTTCATGTATTCATAGGTATCATAGTTCCTCTGTATCGTCTCTGTTATCTTAGTTTTTCCCAGTGCAGGTTCAGTTAGCTCTCTCCCATGTTTGCCTTCGTTTGAGTTGTATTCATGTTTTCAGCCACAATAAAGGATCTGGTTTGCAACTCAAGTTCCGTCTCCTCGCCTCTGTCTGCTCCTGGGTCGACCTCGCTCACTTCACTCGGTCTGCCCCGGGATGGTGACAAGATCATTAGAAGGAAGCGAAGATAATTTATTGATGTACAGAACTCAATTTGAGGTATTTGGCAGTCTGATGGCCCATCGAAGCAGAACAGAATCCCAGTAGTGATAAGGATTAGGGTAGGACCCCCAAAGAAAAGAAAAGCAATCTTACCATGGCAGGAAGTTCCTATTTTTAAATTTTTTTTAAATGTAATTTAATTTAATTTTTTAAGTTATTACAAATTGGACAGACAATTAGACAGAAAGGGAGAAAGAGAAACAGAGGGGAAGGGGGGACAGTAAGATATAGTATTTAAATACTAACTATTGAATGTTATTATTCAGACCCAGAGCCTGAAGCAGACATTGAGGGCACTCAGGCCCGGACATCCACAGGCCCCCCAGATTGCGAAAGCCCAAGGAGAACCAACGGAGAAGCAACTGTGCTACCTTCCCGGAAAGAGCTGAGGAGAGCCTCAGACATGGGGTCACCCAGCAGCCACGGTGCAGACGCCACAGCGGGCTGCACTGATGAGCCCGCGGGGTCTACCGGCAGTCAGTCCCTGATTCTGTTCATCTGGATGTAGCGATTCTGTCCAGATGAACAGAATCAGCCTTTGGAGATTTACTTACCTGGATGATTGTGAATGCATCAAGACGATACAATGAGAAACAACAATCTGGAGAAAAAAAGGAAATAAATACTTAAATAAATAGTGTTGTGTATTTCCAGTTTGGGTTATTGCACATAAAATCACATGGGGAAGACAGGTCAGAGGTATAACAATGGAAAAAGCACCACACGAGGAAAGATAAGGAGAAAAAAATAACTCCCCCCAGACTGAGCTCCAACAGGGAGATCAGTTTGAGAACAGAAAAAAACACCTCAGCACATGAAACAACTCGTAATACACCAAAGAAACACATGACAAGCAACGGGGGGGGGGGGGGGGGGGGGGGGGGGGGGGTAAAGGGTGAGAGACAGCCAGTGTAGACAGCACATCCGGGCCTGCAGCATAAGTGCTGGTCTCCTTGATCCACCGTCAGCATCGGAAGGGAATAAGCGTCGCAGGCGTTTGGAAAGGGGGTTTAGTGTATATCTGCATGTGTATATATATGTATGTGTGTGCGTGTCCAGAGTTCAGCTGAGACAGTGTCCTTCGCCCTGCCAGGCTAAGTAAACAGTCTAACAGCCAACCCAGGTGGCCTTGCATGGAATGGGAAGAACAGTCTAAACACAGTCGTTATCAGGGTGTTGTTCCACGCTCCGTCTGCTTTAGTGCAGCTGCCGTACCATACTGTGATGCAGTATGTCAGCAGGCTCTCAATGGATGAGCGGTAGAAAGCAGAGGTGTGGACTCGAGTCACATGACTTGGACTCGAGTCAGACTCGAGTCATTAATTTTATGACTTTAGACTTGACTTGAAAAAATGTTCTAAGACTTGTGACTTGACTTGGACTTTTACACCAATGACTTGGGACTTGAATTGGACTTGAACCGGTTTACTTGAAAAGACTTGATATTTTACCCCAAATATAAAATTTAACATGCATATTATATAGAGATTGAAAATGTGACGTCATTCATGGGTAGAACCGCAAAGGATTCTGGGAACTCGTGGCAAGCGGTACTAGCGCACGCAGGCTTTCAATTAAAATCAGTCACACAGCGATAAAAAGAAACACAAAAATGTCAACAAGCCGTTGTATTATTAACTGCAATAGCCGGTCGCATGACAGCCACGGGAAGCCGACGGGTAAAGAGATCGGTTGTTATCGGATTACGTCGTTGAAGAGAAATTGTTCGAGCCATGTTTCCGAAGTAACAAAGACGCGACGGGTGGCCTGGATTGCAGCCATTCAAAGACCAAATATAACGTCCCAGAACCCTCCAGCTCACAGGTTAGTCTGCTCCAAGCATTTACACGAAGGTCAGTCTGCTGTTGTAGTTAATGCGTCATTTTCATAACATAATTGGTGATATAGGTTACAAGCAAGTCTGGCGCTGAACAGAAATTGTCGTGCTATGCTCCTTTGTTTATTGTGCATAAATAGTGAATTGTCCTGACACAATATTGCGTTTCGCTTCTGTTATTACCATGGTACACTGACAAAAACATATACAGTTCCCCCCTCCAGGGGCAAGGGTACCTAGACCCGGTTTGTAGAGTACGCTTGGGGAGTGTGATCGTGTGTACAGCGTCTCTTTATGTCTGTCCCCACGTTGGTTGAGTGTGGAGTGAGTGCATATGAGAGCATGAGGGGGGGAATGGATGTTAGTGTCTGTGTGTGCCTGTATGTCTGTGTCTATATGTCAGGTTGGGTATCAGACGCCACCTCTCTGGGGACACCTCAGGCCCTCCAAGGTTTGGAGGCCTATCTCCGCCCACCACCACTTCCCCTGCCAGTGGCGGACCCCCTCAGACATCGGTGCGTTGGTGGTTCTTTGTGTCCGGGGGTGGGCGTCCAGGTACACACCGGCTCACTC
Source organism: Mchenga conophoros (assembly GCF_057382185.1). Taxonomy (NCBI): domain Eukaryota; kingdom Metazoa; phylum Chordata; class Actinopteri; order Cichliformes; family Cichlidae; genus Mchenga; species Mchenga conophoros. Next base: position 36,032,209 of record NC_140543.1, on the reverse strand, counting down.
CTTGGCGGCCGCTTATCGGGGCCTGGAGCCTGGGGCTCGCTCGGGCCCCTTCGGGGGTGGGGTGCCCCCGGCCTCTCGGCCTGGGGCTCGGTCACTCAGGCACGGCTGGCGGCCGGCGGAGCTCACGGGCGCGTCACTGCAACTCCCCCTGGCTTCTGCTCCGCGGCTGCTGAGTGAGCCCTCATCTGGGACTCTCCTCAGCTCTTACTGGAACAGTGGCGCGGCTGCCCCTCTGTTGGTCTTCCTTGGTCTCTTGTGTTCTGGGGGCCTCTGGATGTCTGGAGTTTTGATCTCCTCCATACCTGCTTCACACCCTGGAGGACGGGGCTGTGGCCCCCCCACACTCCCTAGCAGATCGTTACATGGAGAAACCTTTGGAATACAAGCGCGCTGATCCACACAGGTATGCACACGGGTGTTCACTGCTCGTAGACCCAAATTACACCTTTCTTGGCTGCTACCTCGAAGCACATCTGTCCTGCGTGCTGCACAACAACATTGAATATTTAGTATTTACTGCTGTTTACACTTAGCTAGATTAATGCGATGGTGTTGTGTTTAGTATGTTGCTTTGTTTCTTTTTTTTTGTCTTTTTTTGCTTGTTTTCTATTCTTCTCTCAACAGGTGATCCAGGAGATTTTAATTTTTTTTCTCCCCCCCTTTCTCACTGTCCCTCTCCCCTTCTGTTTTTCTTTTCCTTCCTCTTTCTTTCTCCCTTTCCTATCTCTCACTCATGTCTGTCCCGTCTGTAACATCTGGAAATAAAATATAATAAATAATAAAAACAAAGATCGACCAAATGGACCAATACGGCAATGCCACGATGATCCATTTGGCAAAGTAAATCCATTGGGTATCCTTGTTGGTCTTCAGACAACAATTCTGATGGCTAAAGAACCAAATGGGACAGGCGAAAAAAAAAAAAAAAAAAAGTACGCAGGATATAAATAGTCATGCATAATCTCTGAGAAGAGAGGATAAGAGCTTCCAAGGAGAAAGATCTGTAAATGAACAATACTGCAGTCAAGTCAGTAGATCCGACGTAGCACTTCTGCGTGATTGTCATTTCAATTTCACTTGATTTTATTCAGTCAGGGGTCGTAAACAAGACCCAACCTTTTCTGGTTTAATTTAATCTGGTTGTCCTTGCTTTCACAGTACTGTAGCATCTGCCAGATGGCAGGAGTGTGAACAGTGTGTGCTGTGTTTTGGGTGCGGTCCTTGATGATGTTGTGTGCCCCTTTTCTGACCCGAGTGTTGTAAATGTCCTGTAGTGGTGGGAAGGGTACTCTGTAGATGAATTGTACTGTTTTAATGACACGCTGGATAGCCTTCCTATCCTGAGTGGTGCTTTTCCCCTACCACACTCTGATGGAGTTTGTCAGAATATTCTCCACTGTGCATCTGTAAAAGTTGCTGAGCAGTTTGGAGGTTAATCCAAATTTAACAACTTGAAAATGTCTGTCTGTAAACAACTCAGCCAGCTCTGAAAAGCGGACTCTCAAAGCACGGCCGGGGATGTTGTCAGGGCCGGCTGCTTTTCAGGGTTAGTCCTCCTCAGACCCTTGCATACCTCAGTTGACGTCACAGTGAGTGAAGAACTCTGTGCTGCCTGTGCTGGTAGAATCCCTCTGTGTTGGTTGCTGTTGAGGTTGTCAAAGCTAGCGTAGAACTCATTCAGCTCGTCTGGTAGCGCGTTGCAGCTGACTGTGACCCTGCTGCTAATCTGCTAGAAATCAGTGATGTGTTGCAAGCCTTGCCACATGCATTGAGAATCTGAGTTGTTGTAGTATCCTTCCAGTTTCAATCTGTGCTGCCTCTTGACTTCCCTGATGGATCAACGTAGGGCAAATCTTGCTTTTTGTAGTCCTCTGTGTCATCAGAGGCAAATGCAGTGGAGCGTGCATGCAGCATGGAACGCACCTCACAGTTCAACCATGGTTTCTGATTTGGATATGTTTTATAGGACTTGGTGGGGACAATATTGTCAATGGAGGCGCTGATGTAACTGGTAACCACTGATGCATATTCCTCTAAATCCACAGAGCAGTCATCTCTCAAGGCAGCAGTCTAAAACACACCCCAGTTTGTAGCATCAAAGGAAGCACTGAATCATTTTCTTCACTTGAAACTTTAATAATAATTCTAACTGGGAAGCAATGTTTGACGAACTGCCTGCATGCTGGATAGAGGAACACAGAAATGTGGTCAGACTGTCCAAAATGGGGGTGGGGCAATGCCTTGTATGCGCCCCTTACGTTGCTGTTCCAGGATGTTGTTATTCCTTGTTGGAAAGCTGATGAAACTTTGGGAGCACAGTCCCGAGGAAAAAGAAGCGACAAAAAAAAAAGAAAAAAAAAGAAAAAAAGAAAAAAAAAAAGAAAAAAAAAACAAACAAAAAAACATATACTTTTATTCACAGGATAAAACAGGTTTTTTGTATCACCAATTGCCCAGTACGATTACAGCATACAATATTATTGTCACTGCTACATTTCTGTGATGGGTACCAGAAATTATTTCCACTGTTAATTAATTACCGTTGAGCTCAAAGGTCCTATTAATAAACGGTTAAGGAATGTGTATTTATGACGACGATTTGTGAGACTGGTAAACTTATGATACGTACGATGGTCTTTCGTTCTACACGGTGCATTTCAAGGTCCTGCACCCATCCGTCGGTAAACTGTACCTGGGCTTGTTGCAGTGACCTGAAGTTACTAAACTTCATGAGTGTGTGCGCTCACTCCAAGAACCGTATAATTATAAATATGCATATAAATATGCTACGATGAGATAGCTGACTTCATCTAACTAGCAAATGTTGTCCAGGCTACGTTGGTGATACAGTTTTTTTTTAATGTGTATGATATTTTTGTCATGCGATTTTAAAGCCGGTCCTACAACCGCATCCAAGAATAACATGCAGCTTATCTCAGAACTGTCGGTGAAAATTATTCTTGGAGCTAGGTTTAATTGAGCTGCATTTTAAAGAGGTGCAATTTCACAATTTGTGTATATTTTCTAAGTTCACTATTTTGTCATGTGTTGAGAAAAACACAGATTTAAAAATTACATGGTCTAATATTTACATTTAGCATAACTGCAACATTATTTTTTCGTTTTGTTTTTTTTAAAGACTCGAAAGGACTTGAAATTCAAAGTTTCAGACTTGTGACTTGACTCGGACTTTTACACCAGTGACTTGAGACTCGACTCTGACTTGCCTGACATTACTTGAGACTTGACTTGAGACTTGAGGATAAAGACTTGAGACTTACTTGAGACTTGCAAAACAATGACTTGGTCCCACCTCTGGTAGAAAGTCAGCAACAGGTTGAGGTCCAGTTTGTACTTCGTGAGGACCATCAGGAAGTACAGCAGCTGTTGGACCTTCTTGATGACCGCTGTGATGTTGTCTGTCCAGGAGATGTCAGCGGAGATGGGGACACCAAAGAACCAGAAGGTGTGGACCCTCTCCACACAGTTTTAGATTTGAGTGAGTTAGAATATAACTTAAAACTGGACTGAGATGCTTGTAAAGCTCCTGAGGCAGCAGCTACCTACCTATTTAGTGTCGAGCTTGGAAACTCCACCATGCTTAACAAACACAAGTACAGCTTTAAAGCTGATTACATTGATTACTTTCATTTTCATATTTCTGTGAATACACTTTTTTTTTTACAGTATTTCATAAAGCACTCAGTTGAATGAACAGTACAGATAGCGATTCACTAGTTATAATTACAAACCCTTTTAAAGATGCATCTTTAGTCCACATTCAATGAAGAGAAGTGTAACTGCATTTTGTCAAGGGTGGGTGAATTACGGTGGCCCTGAGAGGCCCAACGGACTACAACTTAAGAAAACACAAGCAATAAGAAAAACGCTGCAAAGTGCACAAAACACAACTGATATAGGAAAAAACAGATTTCCAATAGCACAAAGGAAGTGTTTCTGGGGAGACAATAACCAGATGGACCAGTTGCAGGAACCAAAACATTTGCGCTGGGAGACACATAAAAGAAGGGGAGGATCTATCGGTTTTGTGAGGAAAGAAAAGATGAGAGGTAAGTGTGTTAGCCTGACTATTAGCCTAAAAATCTGTCATCAGTATTATATGAATCATGATAAAACACACCTGCCATGTTTGGGTTCCTGCAACTGGTCCGTCGGCTTATTGTCTTTGTCACAGAAAAGAACATACCATTCAAATTATTGAGCAGGTATGGCAAATACCTTATTCTGAGACAGCCTTCATTGGCAGACAGTAGCAGAAGTCAAGAGCTGAGATGAATAATCAAGCGAAATACACATGACTTAAAGAGGCATACAGTTCCTCACCTCTCCCTCCCCTGGGCAGATCTGATCACAACCTGGTGCACCTTGTCCCTGTGTATGAGCCCTTAGTGCGCAGGGAGCCACCAGCCATCAGTGACTTTATCAGGTGGTATACCTGATAAAGTCACTGATTCAATTCCACAGATAAACTTTGACTATAAATTACACTAATTCATGTAACATGGTAGTGAAAAAACTTAAAACCCTTAACGCCGATAAGTTATTGTGATGGATTGGGTCTATGCAGGTCAGGCTTTGGGAAATACACCTCATGACTCTTAGAATCTAAAAGGTCATTCACCTGCGCAGGTAGCTTAAGTGCTTTACAATTCCAGCAGATTCTGATCGAATCAGGAATACATGGGCTGAAGACCTTGGTGTCCCTCTGTCTGAGGACCAATGGTCAAACTTGTCATGGCTAGACGGTCCTCACCGATCGTCTTGCCAATTTGTTGTGGTGTTTGTGTGTACTGTGTCGTGTTCTCCTCTCCATCCTGTGCATGTGTTTTTCTGCTGGAACATGTACTTCCGGAAGCCGTGGCACGGAACGGCAGTTGACCGGAGGGGAGTGTCCTGAGCTAGAATCATCGCACCTGTGCAGAATTACCTTGCCAGCGCAGACCTATTTAACGGGGCGGTTGAGTCACAACCAACGCTGGAACGTTGAACTAAACCGGGTAGCGTAGTCATGATTAGCATACCCGGTTTGTGAAGGAGAAGGACGTTTTCGTTATTGAGCGTGTGTTTTTTCTCATCTGCCTCCAGGGTTCAGGGATTGGAGGAGGAGCCGGCACCAGGAGTTGTTGTGGATTATTACTGCACTGTCACCGTGAGGAGAGGTCGCCGTATCACTGCACTGCCCTTTTTGGATTATAGACTCGAACTGTTAACTCACCTTTTCACTGTAAATAAATCCACTGTCATTCTGCAAGGAGTCTCGCACCTGAGTCCTTTAATCCAATTCACCATGACAAAACTGTTGGTCCAGCATTCAGAAAGGCTCAATAAATGCCAGATACAAACTAATCCAGTTTAAAGTCATTCACAGACTACTTTTTCTAAACTCAAACTTAACCAGACTGAGAGTCCTGTATCCCCCCCTGTGTGATAGATGTAACGCTGATGAAGGTTCCCCTGCACATCTATTTTGGCACTGCCCAGTCTTGAATGCTTTTTGGTGCCAGATTTTTACAAGGTTTTCAAACCAATTTAGGAAAAAAGTACCACTTGATGGTACACTGGCTATACTTGGATCTTCTGCCTCAATTGTTCACAAGATTCAAGATCTCTGCTAGGGTGCAGACACACAGCTTGGCAGGTCCTGTGCTTTTGCCAAAAAAACCCACCTAAAAAACATCTAAAACCCCCTGGATCTTGACATTAACTTGTCTTTTTGTTTTTATACATTTTTATATTCTGTGGAGTTCGACATGTCCAAGAAAGCTGGATAATTATACCACTTTCCCAGCCAAATGTAGTCAACATCTTTTGTTCACAAGATTCTTGGATTTTGGTCATGCTAGACCACCCCCAGGTAAACATGAACAATCAAATATACCACAACTGTCGCTGGAGATTCTGAAACTTGTTCTGATGCTACTTTTGGCTGGTGATATAGAACTAAATCCTGGACCTAATTCAAACATCAGTGATTTGGACTGGCTACAACTAATTAGCCTAGTTAGCCTATGGGCACAGCTATCTCTGCATTGCTTTCCACCTCAACTAACTGTGCTCCAACCACCGTCCCAGTTAGTAAGGCTACATCTGCAGCTAATAGTGTTTGCGCCCCTGTTGTCCGGGCCTCCACTTCTGCTGTTTGGGTTACCACCTCAGCTGCCTGAGCCTCCGCCTCAGTTGCCTGGGTTTCTGCCTCAGCTGCCTGGGCCTCCATTTCAGCTGCCTGGGTCTCCACCTCAGCTGCTCAGTCCTCCACCTCGGCTGCCTGGGTTTCAATCTCGGCTGCCTGGGTCTCCACCTCGGCTGCCTGGGCCCCCATCTCGGCTGCCTGGGCCCCCATCTCGGCTGCCTGGGCCCCCACCTGCTGTACCCAAACTACAGTCTCCGGTAAAGGGTTTCTCATCATTAAATGCTCATAGCATTGTCAACAAAAGGACAAGAAATCCTGCTATTAAAAGTTACAGAGGAACAAAGATCTGCAAGACATTTAAGCAGGCTAAAGTAATCTGGGACACTAAAAATAAACCAAAGGGGCTTCTATGTGGACACATTAACATTCGCAGTATGTTACCAAAGCATGAGCAGCTGGAGCATTTTCTAAGCAATTCCAATATTTCTATTTTGGGTATCTCTGAATCTTGGCTCACAAGTTCTTCTCCTGAGTCTGCGGTTGTCTTTCCAGAGTACACAGTATTCAGAAGGGATAGAATTGGAACAAGAGGAGGAGGAATATTTGTGCATGTAAAAAAACACCTGGATTGCTCTTTACTTACTTACTTACTTTACTCGAAGTAGAACATATTTCTGTTAAAATCACTCTTTCCACAGAAATGTCATTTACGTTGATCTATTTATATCGCCCTCCTTCCGCAAAGAATATTTTTTATGAATAGCTACAGATATTACTTAAATATCATACTATAAATAATAAGTCTAATGAAATAATTGTAATGGGAGATTTTAATGTCAACTGGGACTGTGAAAAGGACATAAAAACACCCAAGGACATAATGGAGACTTTGAACTTTACTCAACACATTGAACAACCCACAAGAATAACGAGACTGTGGCGGAGGTGTGGTCCTGGGCGCGGCTGCAGGGGAGGAGTGGTGCAGTGGGCTCAATGGGGCGGTGCTGGAGATGCCGGTGAGAACAGCTGATGGCGATTTGGACTGATGATGGTTTCCTTCCCTTTTTATAGTGAGACGGAGAGGAGACTGAGGGAAATCAGCTGGGACCGACAGCTGTCAGACTGTGTTCAGTCATAACCTGGGAAAATTGTAAATAAATGTGGAACCTGGTGATAAAGACCTGTGTGTGTGTGTACCTGTGTATAGTGCATTTCACAGAGACACTCTAAAACTAAAATAGATGTCAATTATCCTTGGGTCAGAGGAACTTGGCCAGACATTCAATTAGATCTTCCAGCCTGGGTAGAGGAAACGCATCAAAGTCACACTGTGCATTTACCTTTCTGAAGTCATTGCAGAATTGGATGCTGTCATCGTTCTTCACCATCTTCTCAATAGGATTGCTCCTATCACTGGTTGAGGGCTCAATAACCCCCAACTCGAACATCAGAGCTACCCCCTTTTCCAAAACTTTTCCAATTTTTTTAATCCTGTACATTGTCTGCCTTTCAGGAAGATACCATGCTCCGTAAGGTTTGTCGCCCCAGGGTTCTCCTGAAAAAGATTTTGTGGAATAATGGCACGCAATTCTTCCTGCTGAGTTACAGAGAGATGGAAAGGTCAAGAGAAACAAAGTTAAGCCCAACACGTGTAGATTCCTCCTCAGCCATCCCGGGTTTTCCATTTATTTAGCAGATTGATCATCATCATCATCATCATCGTTTATTTGTATAGCACTTTAAGAACACACCAGGCAGACCAAAGTGCTGAACAACACAGATCAAAACAACTACCAAATTAAAAATACCATCAAATAAATAAGAAGGTGTCAGTTTCCTACAGAGTTAAAAGCCAGGGAATAAAAATAGGTTTTCAATCTGGACTTAAAGACCTGCACTGATAACGCTTGTCTAATATGGAGGGGAAGGTTATTCCAGAGCATCGTGTGGCTTCAGCAAATCAGATAAGTAGACAGGAGCCAGAGCGTTTAAAGATTTAAAAACCAATAATAGGACTTTAAAGATCGAGCTGAGTCAAGTTAAGCCAAGCTAGGTAGGTGCAAGTGGAAAAGGGCTATTAGAGATCACAAAGTCTGATCGAAATTGAGGCCATTCAATTTCGGTGTAAAGACGTTAAACTACATATGTGAAGGTCTCATAATGGTTTCACCTCTGCTGATAATTACCCACACCTTTTTTCCACCCCTTGGCTCATGTGATGTGTTTCATAGTTGGTCAACGACCCTGGTAAAGACAACCCGCTCTGGGTTTTAAATACCTGGGACTCTCCAACGTTTAGTTTTAGATCTAACGAAGGTTCTCAGAGGAGAGGTGAAAGGTCTTCAAGGCACTTAGAGAATTCCAGCTGCTTTCTTTCAAAACTCATCAGACTACCATGACGTGGATGACTGGAACCCTTTTTTCTCATTCACTGTGTGCAGTCCCTCTGGAGTCATCCCTGTTGGAGCTTGTCAGTAGCAAAGGCCTGAAGGTACAAAAATGAATACTGAAGAGAGCTTAACACCATTCCTGCTTGAATTTGAAGGCCGATATAAGTCTATCCTTTCAGAGTTGCAGACTTAAACGCAGGCCTCCTGTGGCTCGTTGGTCTAGGCGTATGATTCTCGCTTCGGGTGCGAGAGGTCCTGGGTTCAAATCCCGGATGAGCCCCCTTAAACTCACAAGCTCTTAGCTTCATGGAATTCTTTGCAAAGACACATTCCTTCTGGGGCATTGTAAATGTGTTGGCTGCCAAACCTTTCAATGTGATGTGTGACACCAATTTGTCTTTCTAAAATAACATTTTTGATTTTGTGAAAGAGTCACTCTCATGACTCATTGAGTGATGCCATTGACTGCACAGTCCCTGCCACGCAATCTGTATATGTCACATTTTGAGATTGCCTTGGAAACCTTACTGGGCAGGTACTACAATATACCTATTACCAGGTACTATCACCTAATGGAAACTCTAAAGATCGAGCTGAGTCAAGTTAAGCCAAGCTAGGTAGGTGCAAGTGGAAAAGCGCTATTAGAGATCACAAAGTCTGATCGAAATTGAGGCCATTCAATTTCGGTGTAAAGACGTTAAACTCCATATGTGAAGGTCTCATAATGGTTTCACCTGAAACCTCTGCTGATAATTACCCACGCCTTTTTTCCACCCCTTGGCTCATGTGATGTGTTTCATAGTTGGTCAACGACCCTGGTAAAGACAACCCCCTCTGGGGTTTAAATACCTGGGACTCTCCAACGTTTAGTTTTAGATCTAACGAAGGTTCTCAGAGGAGAGGTGAAAGGTCTTCAATGCACTTAGAGAATTCCAGCTGCTTTCTTTCAAAGCTCATCAGACTACCATGACGTGGATGACTGGGAACCCTTTTTTCTCATTTACTGTGTGCAGTCCCTCTGGAGTCATCCCTGTTGGAGCTTGTCAGTAGCAAAGTCCTGAAAGTACAAAAAGGAATACTGAAGAGAGCTTAACACCATTCCTGCTTGAATTTGAAGGCCGATTTAAGTCTATCCTTTCAGAGTTGAAGAGTTAAGGACATGCTACCTGTGGATCGTTGGTCTAGGCGTATGATTCTCGCTTTGGGTGCGAAAGGTCCCGGGTTCAAATCCCGGACGAGCCCCCTTAAAATCACAGGCTCTTAGCTTCATGGAATTCTTTGGTAAGACACATTCCTTCTGGGGCATTGTAAATGTGTTGTGTGCCAAACCATTCAATGTGATGTCTGACACCAATTTGTCTTTCTAAAATAACGTTTTTGATTTTGTGAAAGAGTCACTCTCATGACCCATTGAGTGATGCCATTGACTGCACAGTCCCTCCCACGCAATCTGTATATGTCACATTTTGAGATTGCCTTGGAAACCTTACTGGGCAGGTACTAAAAAAATACCTGTAACCAGGTACTATCACCTAATGGAAACTTTAAAGATCGAGCTGAGTCAAGTTAAGCCAAGCTAGGTAGGTGCAAGTGGAAAAGGGCTATTAGAGATCACAAAGTCTGATCGAAATTGAGGCCATTCAATTTCGGTATAAAGACGTTAAACTACATATGTGAAGGTCTCATAATGGTTTCACCTCTGCTGATAATTACCCACACCTTTTTTCCACCCCTTGGCTCATGTGATGTGTTTCATAGTTGGTCAACGACCCTGGTAAAGACAACCCGCTCTGGGTTTTAAATACCTGGGACTCTCCAACGTTTAGTTTTAGATCTAACGAAGGTTCTCAGAGGAGAGGTGAAAGGTCTTCAAGGCACTTAGAGAATTCCAGCTGCTTTCTTTCAAAGCTCATCAGACTACCATGACGTGGATGACTGGGAACCCTTTTTTCTCATTCACTGTGTGCAGTCCCTCTGGAGTCATCCCTGTTGGAGCTTGTCAGTAGCAAAGGCCTGAAGGTACAAAAATGAATACTGAAGAGAGCTTAAAAACATTCCTGCTTGAATTTGAAGGCCGATTTAAGTCTATCCTTTCAGAGTTGCAGACTTAAACGCAGGCTTCCTGTGGCTCGTTGGTCTAGGCGTATGATTCTCGCTTTGGGTGCGAGAGGTCCCGGGTTCAAATCCCGGACGAGCCCCCTTAAATTCACAAGCTCTTAGCTTCATGGAATTCTTTGGTAAGACACATTCCTTCTGGGGCATTGTAAATGTGTTGTGTGCCAAACCAATCAGAATGGGTTTATTGCCAGATGTTGAGGTTTACAACATTAGGAAATTGCTTCAGTGCAAACAATAAGAATTAAAGTGCTATGTAGAAAGAAAGATATGTGCATGAGATATATACATGAGAATAAGAATTATGAGTGCTACGTAGAAAGATATATACATGAGTGCAGGTGGTGATCAGTGCCAGACATGAAATGATGCAGTGACACAGCGTAGGGTCATGTGTTAGTGGCGGGGACAGTCATGTGGTTATTCTTCATGTGTCCAACAGCAGAGGGGAAGAAACTGTTCTTGTGGCGAGAGGTTCTGGTGCGAATGGACCGGAGCCTCCTGCCTGAGGGGAGCAGGTCAAACAGACTGTGTCCAGGGTGAGAAGGGTCAGCTGAGATCCGGGCTGCACGCCGCAGTGTCCTGGAGGTGTACAGGTCCTGCGGAGATGGGAGTCTGCAGCCAATCACCTTCTCAGCAGAGCGCACAACACGCTGCAGTCTCTGTTTGTCCCTGATAGTGGCTCCAGCGTACCACACGGTGATGGAGGAGGTGAGGATGGACTCGATGATTGCAGTGTAGAATTGCATCATCGTCCGTGTTGGCAGGTTGAATTTCTTCAGCTGCCTCAGGAAGTACATCCTCTGCTGGGCTTTCTTGATGACGGAGGTGATGGTGGGCTCCCACTTCAGGTCCTGGGTGATGGTGGTACCCAGGAAGCGGAATGAGTCCACAGAGGTGATGGGGGTGTCAGTCAGGATGATGGGGGGGAGTGGGGCTGTGTGCTTCCTGAAGTCCACAATAATCTCCACTGTCTTCTGGGCATTCAGCACCAGGTTGTTGTGGCTGCACCAAGACACCAGACGTTCAACCTCCCTCCTGTAGGCAGACTCATCCCCGTCAGAGATGAGCCCAATGACGGTGGTGTCATCTGCGAACTTGATTAGCTTGACAGACTGGTGGGTGGAGGTGCAGCAGTTGGTGTACAGGGAGAAGAGCAGAGGAGAAAGAAGACAGCCCTGTGACACCAATTTGTCTTTCTAAAATAACGTTTTTGATTTTGTGAAAGAGTCACTCTCATGACTCATTGAGTGATGCCATTGACTGCACAGTCCCTGCCACGCAATCTGTATATGTCACATTTTGAGATTGCCTTGGAAACCTTACTGGGCAGGTACTAAAAAAATACCTGTAACCAGGTACTATCACCTAATGGAAACTTTAAAGATCGAGCTGAGTCAAGTTAAGCCAAGCTAGGTAGGTGCAAGTGGAAAAGGGCTATTAGAGATCACAAAGTCTGATCGAAATTGAGGCCATTCAATTTCGGTGTAAAGACGTTAAACTACATATGTGAAGGTCTCATAATGGTTTGACCTCTGCTGATAATTACCCACACCTTTTTTCCACCCCTTGGCTCATGTGATGTGTTTCATAGTTGGTTAACGACCCTGGTAAAGACAACCCGCTCTGGGGTTTAAATACCTGGGACTCTCCAACGTTTAGTTTTAGATCTAACGAAGGTTCTCAGAGGAGAGGTGAAAGGTCTTCAAGGCACTTAGAGAATTCCAGCTGCTTTCTTTCAAAGCTCATCAGACTACCATGACGTGGATGACTGGGAACCCTTTTTTCTCATTTACTGTGTGCAGTCCCTCTGGAGTCATCCCTGTTGGAGCTTGTCAGTAGCAAAGTCCTGAAAGTACAAAAAGGAATACTGAAGAGAGCTTAACACCATTCCTGCTTGAATTTGAAGGCCGATTTAAGTCTATCCTTTCAGAGTTGAAGAGTTAAGGACATGCTACCTGTGGATCGTTGTTCTAGGCGTATGATTCTCGCTTTGGGTGCGAGAGGTCCTGGGTTTAAATCCCGGACGAGCCCCCTTAAAATCACAGACTCTTACCTTCATGGAATTCTTTGGTAAGACACATTCCTTCTGGGGCATTGTAAATGTGTTGTGTGCCAAACGACTCAATGTGATCTGTGACACCAATTTGTCTTTCTAAAATAACTTTTTTGATTTTGTGAAGGAGTCACTCTCATGACTCATTGAGTGATGCCATTGACTGCACAGTCCCTGCCACGCAATCTGTATATGTCACATTTTGAGATTGCCTTGGAAACCTTACTGGGCAGGTACTAAAAAAATACCTGTAACCAGGTACTATCACCTAATGGAAACTTTAAAGATCGAGCTGAGTCAAGTTAAGCCAAGCTAGGTAGGTGCAAGTGGAAAAGGGCTATTAGAGATCACAAAGTCTGATCGAAATTGAGGCCATTCAATTTCGGTGTAAAGACGTTAAACTACATATGTGAAGGTCTCATAATGGTTTGACCTCTGCTGATAATTACCCACACCTTTTTTCCACCCCTTGGCTCATGTGATGTGTTTCATAGTTGGTTAACGACCCTGGTAAAGACAACCCGCTCTGGGGTTTAAATACCTGGGACTCTCCAACGTTTAGTTTTAGATCTAACGAAGGTTCTCAGAGGAGAGGTGAAAGGTCTTCAAGGCACTTAGAGAATTCCAGCTGCTTTCTTTCAAAGCTCATCAGACTACCATGACGTGGATGACTGGGAACCCTTTTTTCTCATTTACTGTGTGCAGTCCCTCTGGAGTCATCCCTGTTGGAGCTTGTCAGTAGCAAAGTCCTGAAAGTACAAAAAGGAATACTGAAGAGAGCTTAACACCATTCCTGCTTGAATTTGAAGGCCGATTTAAGTCTATCCTTTCAGAGTTGAAGAGTTAAGGACATGCTACCTGTGGATCGTTGTTCTAGGCGTATGATTCTCGCTTTGGGTGCGAGAGGTCCCGGGTTCAAGTCCCGGGTTCAAATCCCGGACGAGCCCCCTTAAATTCACAAGCTCTTAGCTTCATGGAATTCTTTGGTAAGACACATTCCTTCTGGGGCATTGTAAATGTGTTGTGTGCCAAACCTTTCAATGTTATGTGTGACACCAATTTGTCTTTCTAAAATAACGTTTTTGATTTTGTGAAAGAGTCACTCTCATGACCCATTGAGTGATGCCATTGACTGCACAGTCCCTGCCACGCAATCTGTATATGTCACATTTTGAGATTGCCTTGGAAACCTTACTGGGCAGGTACTAAAAAAATACCTGTAACCAGGTACTATCACCTAATGGAAACTTTAAAGATCGAGCTGAGTCAAGTTAAGCCAAGCTAGGTAGGTGCAAGTGGAAAAGGGCTATTAGAGATCACAAAGTCTGATCGAAATTGAGGCCATTCAATTTCGGTGTAAAGACGTTAAACTACATATGTGAAGGTCTCATAATGGTTTCACCTCTGCTGATAATTACCCACACCTTTTTTCCACCCCTTGGCTCATGTGATGTGTTTCATAGTTGGTTAACGACCCTGGTAAAGACAACCCGCTCTGGGTTTTAAATACCTGGGACTCTCCAACGTTTAGTTTTAGATCTAACGAAGGTTCTCAGAGGAGAGGTGAAAGGTCTTCAAGGCACTTAGAGAATTCCAGCTGCTTTCTTTCAGAGCTCATCAGACTACCATGACGTGGATGACTGGGAACCCTTTTTTCTCATTCACTGTGTGCAGTCCCTCTGGAGTCATCCCTGTTGGAACTTGTCAGTAGCAAAGTCCTGAAGGTACAAAAATGAATACTGAAGAGAGCTTAAAAACATTCCTGCTTGAATTTGAAGGCCGATTTAAGTCTATCCTTTCAGAGTTGAAGAGTTAAGCACATGCTATCTGTGGCTCGTTGGTCTAGGCGTATGATTCTCGCTTCGGGTGCGAGAGGTCCCGGGTTCAAATCCCGGACGAGCCCCCTTAAAATCACAAGCTCTTAGCTTCATGGAATTCTTTGCAAAGACACATTCCTTCTGGGGCATTGTAAATGTGTTGTGTGCCAAATGACTCAATGTGATCAATTTGTCTTTCTAAAATAACTTTTTTGATTTTGTGAAGGAGTCACTCTCATGACTCATTGAGTGATGCCATTGACTGCACAGTCCCTGCCACGCAATCTGTATATGTCACATTTTGAGATTGCCTTGGAAACCTTACTGGGCAGGTACTAAAAAAATACCTGTAACCAGGTACTATCACGTAATGGAAACTTTAAAACAAACCCTAAATTCAATGGGAAGCCAATGCAAGGAAGCCAGAACTGCAGTGATGTGATCGAATTTCCTACTACCGGTTAAAAATCGTGCCGCCGCATTTTGCACTAACTGCAAGCGTGACAAGGTGCCCGACCGAACCCCTGGTTTGGATTTCTTCTCTCTGGCATCTGGATCTCATAAGTTGTTTGCTAAATGGCGAGGTCCATATACTGTGCTAGGAAAGCTGAGTTCAAAAAATTTGTTTTCAGCAGTAAGAGTACCTGCTGTCCTCGGCTGACCAATCTCTCTCTTGCGGCCCTGTTGTAACAGGCCAACTGTCACTGCTGCACTTTCTTGCCTCTTCACCAATTTGGTGTTTTGCTCCATTTTCTCCCTCATCTGAAAAACGTAGTTCAACATGCTTGTCAGTTCTTTCCTCGGCCTCACCCAGGATTCCATGTGTAGTGAAAGATTTGACTGAAGCTGCTTGAAACTTTTTCACCAGCTGAGCAGCTTCCTGCGTTGACTTTGGAGCCCTTTCTTTCACCCACACCTGGAGTTCTGGAGTCAACGAGCAATAAAACTGCTCAACGATATGGCAACCTGCTCCTAGGTTTTTTTTTTTGCGGTTGGATCCATTTGCCATACAGGTCCTTCAGTCGTTTCTAAACCTGTTTTGGACTTTCACTGAGCTGGATGTCAGGCTCCCGAAACACACATAGTGTTTAAAAATGACTGATAGTTGTACCATATTCAACACAAGTTAAAAAAATACCCAGAAAATTCTGATTTTTTGGAACTGAGATGTTCAATAACCCTTATTGGGTTATTATTAAATTCATGTTTCTTTTTCCTTTACCATGTTGTTTATGATATATTTTTATTAAATATTTATTATAGATTTTTTGTATCACATTTGATACAACTTTTTTTTGGCAACTTTTGTTCATTTTAGACAAAAAAAGAGTTTTGTTGATAACATTTTGAAACGATGGCAAGTATTAATCATATTGATGAGATAGAGGTCTCAGAAACTCACGTAGCAAATATGATACCAAGTCATATCACATCATATGACCAAGATCTGGGAAATGGACTTAAATTTTTATTCAGTGTGACCTGAAATGAGGGACTGAGACCAAAAAATCAATAGCTCAGACTATTATAGGACCAGAAGTATTTTTGCAACCATACATTAGAGACTTCATTTTACAGATGGAGAAGCTGCAGCCATCTGTGATACTGTCTATGGTGATAAAAATCAATGCAGTCAAAATAAATGCATACGACGAGTAAGTATGTACAGTACTGTCCGAATATCCTTGTCCACCCTTCATTTCTTTATGTTTTGCTTCTAAGAATCAAGACTTTCTTTCATTTTTCAAAGTGAGCAATACTTTATCTTGCTTTTTGAGGACCTTTCAGTGTTGTTGGGGTTTTTTTGTTTTATGTTGTTTTGTTTGTGTTTTTATATCGGCTGCTTTTTCACTCCATTTCATTCCATTCATCAACCAATGAACCATCAACCAAGGAGGTTTAAACAGAAAGCAAGCCTTTTTATTGAGCTGATGGAAATATTACAGACAAAGGAGAAAGTTCAAAACATGAATAGGAACTAGCAAAAACCTGAACTGTGAATGACACTATGAAAACAGGAGCAGAGAGACATGAAGGAGGTTATTAGGAACTTGACAGATGCATAAGGAGAATGCAACAGATCATGTGACAGAACAGAAAGGGAGACAGGGACAACATGGTAAACAGAAAGTGGTGTGATGCCAGGAGCATTTCTACTCTCTCCAGCGGCTGCTCGCCACATCTGGAGTTCCTGAGCATTAAGTGCCGCCCTTTCTATCTGCCCCGTGAGTTCACCTCGGTCATCGCCACGGCGGTCTACATCCCACCCCAAGCGGACACAGGTATGGCTTTGTCCGAATTACATGATGTGCTGAGCTCGCTTCAAAACAAGGACCCGGGCGCAGCCCTCATTGTAGCAGGAGACTTTAACAAAGCGAACCTCAGACAAGTCATGCCAAACTTTTACCAGCATGTCTCGTGTCCAACGAGAGGGGATCGGATTTTGGATCACTGCTACACGCCATACAAGCAGGGCTACAAAGCTGTCTCACACCCGGCTTTTGGGAAGTCTGACCACAACGCCATCTTCCTCATTCCCCAGTATAAACAAAGCATACGGAGGGAAGAAGTAACCACGAGGGAGGTAAAACGGTGGACTGCCCAATCAGAAGCTATGCTACAGGACGCACTCAACGACGTAGACTGGGACATGTTCAGAGCATGCGCAGTCGACATCAACGAGTTTACGGAAGTAGCAGTATGCTTCGTCAATATGCTAGCGGAGGAGATTATCCCCACTGCGAGAGCCACCACATTCCCAAACCAGAAACCGTGAATGGACAGATCGATCCGCACTGCAGTAAACGCCAGGACCGCCTCCTACAACGCGGGTCTCGCCACTGGCGATATGAGCGCCTACAAAGCGGCCTCATACGGCGTGCGGCGCGCGGTGAGAGATGCCAAACGCAGGTACCGGGAACGTGTGGAGTCCCACTTCCACCAGGGCGACACACGGAGTATGTGGCACGGACTACGCACCATTACGGACTACAAAGCCAGGGACACTGCGCCGATCAACGCCGACTCTGCATTCACCAACGAGCTGAATCGGTTCTACGCCCGTTTCGAGGTTAGCCAGGCGGCTAATGCTATCTACCGCCTGACTACCGAGGACAGTGACGTCATCAGCGAGAGACCGGTGACCAGCATCGCGGAGCATGACGTCCGAGCGGCACTGAGGAGAGTGAACACAAGGAAAGCGGTGGGGCCAGACGGCATCACCGGCCGTCTGCTGCGCTGCTGTGCTGACCAGCTAGCAGGTGTGTTCACTTACATCTTCAACGAGTCCCTGGCGAAGTCTGTGGTCCCCACATGCTTCAAAAGATCCACCATCATCCCTGTGCCCAAGAACAGCAAACCCTCATCCCTGAACGATTACCGGTCAGTTGCACTGACCTCGGTAGTAATGAAGGTGTTTGAGAGGCTGCTGAAGAACATCATCTCCTCCTCCATCCCAGACACCACAGATCCGCTGCAGTTCGCCTACAGATCCAACAGATCCACAGAGGATGCCATCGCCCACGTCCTACACACCACTCTCAGCCACGTGGACAAGAAACAGGGTAACTATGTGCGAATGCTGTTTTTTGATTACAGTTCAGCGTTTAACACAATAGTGCCCTGCAGACTGTTCACAAAGCTGAGGGATCTGGGACTTAACAGCCGTCTGTGTGCATGGGTGTTGGACTTCCTCACTGGCAGAACTCAGGTGGTGAGGGTGGGCAGGTGCTTCTCCAACAGCATCACCATCAACACAGGAGCACCTCAGGGATGTGTCCTCTCGCCACTGCTCTACTCCCTCTACACTTCAGACTGTGTGGCCACCCATGGCTCCAACACCATTGTGAAGTTTGCTGACGACACAGTGGTGTTGGGTGCCATCTCCAACAACGATGAGACGGCCTACATGGATGAAGTGAAGAATCTTGCATGGTGGTGCCAGGACAACCACCTCCAGCTGAACGTCAGCAAGACCAAGGAGCTGGTGGTGGACTTCAGAAGGGGTCAGCACAGAGACTACAAGCCCATTATCATCAATGGAGCTCCAGTGGAGAGGGTGCAGTCCTTCAAGTATCTTGGTGTCCACATCTCCTCAGACCTGACATGGGCTGCCCACATTCAGGTCCAGACCAAAAAGGCTAGGCAGCGCCTGTATCACCTACGACAACTGAGGAAGTTCAGGGTCTCTCCAAAGATCCTCAGGATTTTCTATACAGGCGCTGTGGAGAGCATCCTCACACAGAACATCACATCCTGGTATGGGAACAGCTGTGTGAAGGACCAAAAAGCTCTCCAGAGAGTGATCCGTACAGCAGAACGCTGCTGCAGGATTGCTCTCCCCCCGCTTCAGGACACCTACACCAGGAGATGCCGGACTAGAGCAGCGCAGATACTGAAGGACCCGTCCCATCCTGGCAACAAACTGTTCCAACTTCTGCAATCTGGTAGAAGGTTCCGCATCTTCCGGGCAAGGACAGAGAGACTCAAGAGGAGCTTCTATCCCCAAGCCATCCGTGCCCTAAACACACACACCCACCCTCTCACATCATCTACAATTGACTGAGACAGGACTCTTCCAGACACTAAACCAAGGCACAATGTACATTTCAATTCCTTTAATTTTAAATATGTTTATATTGTCTATCCTGTAAAATAGTCAGATGTCTATTCATATTAATGTACAGAATTCACCTTCTTGCTGCTACTACTGCACATTCACCCAGTGTATATATTATATGTAGATATATATATATATATATATATATATGTATATATATATATATATATATATATATATATATATATATATATATAATGGAATGCCCTTTAGGAAAATATTATATATATATATTCCAACCAAAGTCTGAATATATAGAATGAAACTTGAATATATAGAATGATCTTCTGAATATAGAATGAAACTTGAATATATAGAATGAAACTTGAATATATAGAATGAAACTTGAATATATAGAATGATCTTTTGAATATATAGAATGAAGCTTGAATATATAGTCAAGTCAAGTCAAGTTTATTTATAGAGCACATTTAAAAACAACCAAGGCTGACCAAAGTGCTGTACAGTAAATACAGATAAAATACAATAGAACACAATTTCGTAATAACACCTCGCTGATAAAAATAAAATAAAAATATATAAAACAAATAAATTAAACCTTTCTAAAAGCCAATGAAAAGAGGTGAGTTTTAAGAGCGGTTTTAAAAGTTTCTAGGCTTTTGGAGAGTCTGACGTGAGGAGGTAAACTGTTCCACAGTCTGGGTGCAGCCACAGCAAACGCCCTCTCTCCCTTTGTCTTTAATTTATACCTGGGAACATCTAAAAGCATCAGGTCGGCTGACCTCAAAGATCTCCTGGGGCGATAAGTACTAAGGAGTTCTGACAGGTAAGAAGGTGCAGTGCCATTTAAAACCTTAAAAGCCAGCAATAAGATTTTAAAATCAATCCTAAAGGCAACTGGGAGCCAGTGGAGAGAGCAGAGAACCGGAGTGATGTGGTCTCTTTTTTTTGAACCGGTCAACAGGCGAGCGGCAGCGTTCTGCACCAGTTGAAGGCGATGTAGACAGGAACGATCTAGGCCAGCATAGAGGGAATTGCAGTAGTCTAGCCGTGAAGTAATAAAAGCATGGACCACTCTTTCTAGATCGTTCCTGCAAAGGTAAGACTTGACTTTGGCTAAAATCCGCAAATGATAAAAAGATCCCTTAACTACAGAGCTGATTTGTTTATCAAGTTTAAAAGCATTGTCAAAAATAACACCAAGACTCTTAATGGAAGAAGTGCAATCGGAGGTTAGGGGTCCCAAAAAGTCAAGAGAGAAGTTGGGATCTTTAGGAAGCCCAAACACAATGACTTCAGTTTTGCTTTCATTAAGGTGTAAGAAGTTAAGAGTCATCCAAGTCTTAATGTCAGACAAGCAGGAGAGTAGCGGCTGCAAAGAAACATTGCAGTTCAACCTCAGAGGGAGGTAGATCTGAATATCATCGGCAAAGATGTGGAAGGACACATTATGTTTACGGAGCACATCGCCCAGAGGGAGCAAGTACAGAATAAACAACAGGGGGCCTAGTATGGACCCCTGAGGTACGCCACAGGTTAAAGGAGCTCTGGGAGATGACAGTTCACCAAGGTGAACAGAAAAACTCCTATTATTCAAATAGGACTGGAAAAACTTTAAGACAGTGCCCTTTAAACCGACACAATGTTGAAGGCGGGATAGCAGTATGTTGTGATCAACAGTGTCGAAGGCTGCTGTCAGGTCCAGGGTTACTAAGACAGCAGCACAACCAGAGTCAACAGTTAAAAGCAAATCATTAAAAACTCTCAGAAGGGCGGTTTCTGTGCTATGCCGAGCTCTAAAACCAGACTGGAACTTCTCATAGAGATTGTTGTTGTCAAGAAATAGCTGGAGCTGCGTGAGGGCGGCTCGTTCCAGTACTTTGGACAGAAAAGGGAGGTTGGAAATGGGCCTATAGTTAGAGAGTAGGGATGGATCTAGATTAGGCTTTTTAAGGAGAGGTTGAACAACAGCGTGCTTGAAGGGTGTTGGAAAACAACCAGAACTGAGGCAGGCATTGATCAGGACCAGAAGGAAAGGTCCGACTGAGTCCAGAACCTGCTTCAGAAGCCGAGAGGGGATAGCATCGGTGGAACAGTTGGTAGTCTTAACCTTGCAGACTATTTCATGCAGCTGAGAGAGAGAGATTGGTTCGAACTGATTAAAGGCAGAATGGCACAAAGACAAAACACAGGGATTGGAAGGTGAAGATGGAATGACAGACTGCAGGGAGGAAATCTTGTTTACAAAGAACTTTAGAAAGTCATTACAGAGGGTGGCAGAAGGTGTGAGGCTGGTGGATGTGTAAGGATTTACAATGGAATTTAAAACACGAAACAGAGTCTGAGGTTTATGGACACTACTGCTAACCAGGTTTGATATGTAGGAGGACTTGGCCTCTTTAACGGCTTTCTGATAGGTTGAAAGAGAGTCTCTGAGGATATTAAAAGAAATGTGCAGCTTGTCCTTTTTCCATTTTCTCTCAGCACACCTACAGGTGCGCCTGAGAGCACGAACAGAGTCTGTAATCCAGGGTTCAGCGTGAGCTTTGGGACGGAGTGTTTTTAGGGGAGCGATGAGGTCCAAAATAGAAGTACATGTTGAGTTGAAAAGAGCAGTTAAATCTTCTGCACACAAGGAATCAATCCAGTCCACCGTGGAGAGCTCAGAGTTGCTAAAAGCAGCAGAAAACTGAGATGGTACATGGGTATTGATGATCCGGTGACGGCGTGAAGGAGGTTTAACTGCAGCATCAGAACAATGTGCAGTGGCAGAAAATAGAACAGGAAAATGATCGGAGATACACGCACTCTCACAAATTTCAGAGATGTGGATACCCAAGCCGTGAGACATGACAAGGTCCAAAGTGTGACCCTTCTCATGTGTGGAGCCAGACACACACTGAGTAAGGTTGAAGGAATCCAACAGTGAAACAAAGTCTCTAACCAGGGGTTTAGATGGACAGCACACATGAATATTCAGGTCACCAACAATAAGAAAATGATCGAAATCTACTGAAAGCCCTGAAAGGAATTCCCCAAACTCACTGATAAAGTCCTTGTTAAATTTGGGAGGACGATATACCACTGCAATCAGTAACGGAGTGGATGAGTTTAGTTTAAAAAGCTGTAGTTCAAAGCTGGAAAAAGAGGAAAAAGAAATCTGATGGCAGTCATAAACAGATTTAAAAACACAGGCGAGGCCTCCGCCTTTGCCAGAGGACCTGGGAGTGTTTAAAAAACAACAGCCTGGAGGAAGAAGCTCAGAGAAAGCCACAGTCTCACCAGCGTGTAACCAGGTCTCCGTCAGGAACATAAAATCCAAGTCGTAAGAAGAGAAAAAATCCTTGAGCAGAAACGTCTTATTGGAGAGGGATCGAGTGTTGATCAAAGCCATAGATAAGGTGAGATCAGTAGCTGTCATCGGGGTTGATATGCAGGTGAGTGGGCGTAGGTTAGAGTTTGTAGCACCAAATCTGCGGATCCGTGGCTGTAGGAGAGCCGATGACCGAGGACCCGGAACGGAAACAGCGAGCGACGGACCCGGAGAGTCACGCAGGAAGGGAGCAAACACCAGGCGTGGGCCGGAGATGGCAGAGAGTCGCCTACCAGAGGAGAACGCCGCCGCCGGCATGGCGAGGAGTGAGCCAGATGACCGAGGGAGGCGCGGGCCAAGAAGCGGGCCTACCGGTAAAGCCGGAGCAACAGCAGGCGGAGTTTGAGAGACGGTTTTCACCCAGGGTCCTCTGGGCTGGAGTGAGCCCCTCACCGCAGCAGAGTAGCAGAAACCCATCTGAGCGAGGGGAGGATCAGCCAGGCAGGAGAGTGATAGAAATGCCTTTGTGCGAGCCAGGAGACCACTTCGCTTCCCTCGTCTTCTCCAACGTTTTTTCCGGTGTAGCTTGGGAGGGAGGAACCAGGTGCGTCGTAGGTAAGGTGGAATACCATCGAACAGTGGAGGCACACCGCTTGTTTGTCCATCAAAGACAGAGGACAAAGGCGCTGACACTGCTGAGTCTCGAATAATAAAGAGAGTTTGCCGGTCATAAGTCCGGAGCGAGTTGATTTCCACAGTTAAGGCAAAGAACAGCAAACAAAAAACCAAAAAACAGGAGGAGGAGTGACGGCGAGCTGAACATACTGGCGCCATCTTGTCCAGGTTCCATTCCTGATATAGAATGAAACTTGAATATATAGAATGATCTTCTGAACATATAGAATGAAACTTGAATATATAGAATGATCTTTTGAATATATAGAATGATCTTTTGAATATATAGAATGATCTTTTGAATATATAGAATGAAACTTGAATATATAGAATGATCTTTTGAATATATAGAATGAAACTTGAATATATAGAATGATCTTTTGAATATATAGAATGAAACTTGAATATATAGAATGATCTTTTGAATATATAGAATGAAGCTTGAATATATAGAATGATCTTTTGAATATATAGAATGATCTTTTGAATATATAGAATGATCTTTTGAATATATAGAATGATCTTTTGAATATATAGAATGATCTTTTGAATATATAGAATGAAACTTGAATATATAGAATGATCTTTTGAATATATAGAATGAAACTTGAATATATAGAATGATCTTTTGAATATATAGAATGAAACTTGAATATATAGAATGATCTTTTGAATATATAGAATGAAACTTGAATATATAGAATGATCTTTTGAATATATAGAATGATCTTTTGAATATATAGAATGATCTTTTGAATATATAGAATGATCTTTTGAATATATAGAATGAAGCTTGAATATATAGAATGATCTTTTGAATATATAGAATGATCTTTTGAATATATAGAATGATCTTTTGAATATATAGAATGAAACTTGAATATATAGAATGATCTTTTGAATATATAGAATGAAACTTGAATATATAGAATGAAACTTGAATATATAGAATGATCTTTTGAATATATAGAATGAAGCTTGAATATATAGAATGATCTTTTGAATATATAGAATGATCTTTTGAATATATAGAATGAAACTTGAATATATAGAATGATCTTTTGAATATATAGAATGAAACTTGAATATATAGAATGATCTTTTGAATATATAGAATGATCTTTTGAATATATAGAATGATCTTTTGAATATATAGAATGAAACTTGAATATATAGAATGATCTTTTGAATATATAGAATGTATGAACCTCTTTTTTAGAGATGATGTGTTTCTGAATTCTCTGCCTTTACAAAATGGCATCAGCTGAACTATTTCAGTACTTTTTAGAGCTTGACAACTGTTTTGCGACAGCTGTTCAAATTGCAAATTTCCATAGTCCACTAGTTGTATCCTGTGGTTGTACAGTGTTCCAACATTTACTGACAACATTTGAGATATGACCATCCAACTAAACCCCAAGTCTCGCATGTCAGTCAGCTGAGTAGCTGGTATGTTGTACCTAAAAAAGTTAGAAACAAAAGAAGAAATATGTTAACTTATTTCTTGCATTCATTATCTTGTTTGCCATCTCTTGACTCTTTCAAGTGCCATACACATTATGAATGAATTTGTTTCCATTTTTATCACTTACCTTGACCTTCCTCTTTGAGATGTAGAATGATATAATGAGCCCATAACATGTGCTTCAGCTTCTGCTCGAAGTGTTAGCTCAGTTGACATCTCCATCAGTGATTGATAAATTCCCTCAAGAAGTGTGCATAATCTTCTCCCAGAAACATTTTGTTGAACATTATTCATGAGCACTAGAAATGTTGCAATAATGAAAACGTGTTCTTCAAGGTGACGTAGTATAAATTAAAATTATTTCTACCATTTGCAGTTTGAACAGCTGTCGCAAAACAGTTGTCAAGCTCTAAAAAGTACTGAAATAGTTCAGCTGATGCCATTTTGTAAAGGCAGAGAATTCTATATATTCAAAAGATCATTCTATATATTCAAGTTTCATTCTATATATTCAAACTTCATTCTATATATTCAAAAGATCATTCTATATATTCAAGTTTCATTTTATATATTCAAGTTTCATTCTATATATTCAAAAGATCATTCTATATATTCAAGTTTCATTCTATATATTCAAAAGATCATTCTATATATTCAAGTTTCATTCTATATATTCAAGTTTCATTCTATATATTCAAAAGATCATTCTATATATTCAAGTTTCATTCTATATATTCAAGTTTCATTCTATATATTCAAAAGATCATTCTATATATTCAAGTTTCATTCTATATATTCAAAAGATCATTCTATATATTCAAGTTTCATTCTATATATTCAAGTTTCATTCTATATATTCAAGTTTCATTCTATATATTCAAAAGATCATTCTATATATTCAAGTTTCATTCTATATATTCAAAAGATCATTCTATATATTCAAGTTTCATTCTATATATTCAAAAGATCATTCTATATATTCAAGTTTCATTCTATATATTCAAAAGATCATTCTATATATTCAAGTTTCATTCTATATATTCAAGTTTCATTCTATATATTCAAAAGATCATTCTATATATTCAAGTTTCATTCTATATATTCAAACTTCATTCTATATATTCAAAAGATCATTCTATATATTCAAGTTTCATTTTATATATTCAAAAGATCATTCTATATATTCAAGTTTCATTTTATATATTCAAAAGATCATTCTATATATTCAAGTTTCATTTTATATATTCAAAAGATCATTCTATATATTCAAGTTTCATTCTATATATTCAAAAGATCATTCTATATATTCAAAAGATCATTCTATATATTCAAAAGATCATTCTATATATTCAAAAGATCATTCTATATATTCAAGTTTCATTCTATATATTCAAGTTTCATTCTATATTTTCAAAAGATCATTCTATATATTCAAGTTTCATTCTATATATTCAAGTTTCATTCTATATATTCAAGTTTCATTCTATATTTTCAAAAGATCATTCTATATATTCAGACTTTGGTTGGAATATATATATAATATTTTCCTAAAGGGCATTCCATAATATATATATATATATATATATATATATATATATATATATATATATATATATATATATATATATATATATATATATATATATATAATGTTTTTCCTCTACACCCCCCCCCCCCCCCCAATTTTTTTGCACATGTCGAGGAGCGTGTCAGGCTACATTTCACTGTGTGTTATACTTGTATAACTATGCATGTGACAAATAAAGAACCTTGAACCTTGAACATAAACACAGGAAGGTGATAGGGGAAGTGGAGACAGCTGAGAACAAAGTAGAGATAAATCAGGAGTAACGAGACATGAGAAGCAAAAGAGAAAATAACACATGACACGAGGGAGTATGCAATAAAAACAAGAATCATCAGAACACTGGGATGAGAACTAAGACACACTACAGTTTTTTTTTATTGGTTTGGCGCAGTTTTCACAAGCAATTGGTACATTTTCAAAACTCTTAGTACTTATATCACAACAGATCATCAAAAGTGCACCTTTTTCAAACATTTCAGCATATTTTCAATTGTGTCAGTACAATACACATAATGACAAAATGTCATTTTCACTACACAAAATAAGTGTTTCATCTAAATAAATGTTTCGTTCACAGTTACTGCCTTTCATAATGTTGTCACTATAAAATTTTTGATTTGCATCTCTTATTATTGAGTTTAATACATTTTTCTGTCATTTAATTCAACCGATCTTAATGTTTAATCAATGAATCATTCATTATGTCCATGGATTTTCAACTTGACTGATTGTTGTCTGGTCATTTGTAAGTTCCTTTTGAGAGGAACAATGTCCAGGTGAAACAACTGCGTTCAGAATATATTCAGGTACAACACTAAACTGGCATGCAATTACTGTAACAGAGGGTGATGGAGCTGGACGCTGCTGTGAATCATCACAAGTATATTTTTGTTGATGAGGCCGCTTTCAATCTAGCAAAAACTAGACACAGAGCACGTAACCTTATTGGGCTACTATCCACGTCCCTGGACAACGTGGGGGGAACATCTCAATGTGTGCAGCTATATCTGAAGATGGTGTGGTAGGCTGTAGACCAGTTCTAGGGTCATACAACACTGAACACCTGATAGTTGTTTTTAAATGAACTGGGGCAGGCCTGTCAGGGAGAAGACATCGTCTATGTTGTTGTGCGGGACAATGTGAGCTTCCACCATGCACAGCTGGTTCAGGAATGGTTTCAAACACACCATATTCCCCTTTCCTCAACCCAATTGAGGAATTCTTCTCTACATGGAGGTGGAAGGTGTATGATCGCCATCCCCATGAGCATGTCTCCCTTCTTCAAGCCATGTGTGAAGCTTGTGGTGATATAACTGCTGAGCAATGTCAAGCCTGGATTCGTCATGCCAGGAGATTTTTCCCACGGTGCCTGAACAATGAAGACATCCACTGGGATGTTGATGAAAACTTATGGCCCAATGTTAATGACCGGCTTGATTAATTGTGTAAAAGTGATGAAAATAAAATAAAAAATACATTGTGCTTATGTAAATGACTTGTTGTTTTTTCTCCCTTTTTCGTGTGCGTGTGTGTATGTATATATATATATATATATATATATATATATATATATATATATATATATATATATATATATATATATATATATATGGTTATGCCTGAACATAAGTATAATATTTGCTGTGTAAAGTTTTACAGTTCAGTTACACTCATTCATCACCAAGGACAATTTGAAACGCTTACCTTGTATTATTTGCTCCTGTATGAAATGATTGGTAAAAGTACTACGTTGAAAAAAGATCTTACTGTTTTGTTTGGGTGATTAAAGCAAATGTTCTCAGAATATATCACAACGATCATATGTTCTGCAACAATGGTTACGTGGAATGAAAATATGTGCAAATACAATGAACTCATGACATCAGATTTGGAAGGATGACTAGTGGTGTTACAAATATGATCGAATGTGAGTTTTGTACTGAGAGATTTGAAAATGCACACTTTAGTTATGAAAATAGTACCATACCAATTAAAAAAAACTGTAACTGGATGCAGACAAAATAAAGAAACTCAAAGACAAGACACGCTTAAGAGTGAAGACTTGACACAAGAGCATGGAACGCCAGGGAAGAACTAAACTCTAAAGCAATATGAGACCAGCAGCCAGAGGAGAACACAAAACAGGGAGCACAAGAGTCACAGGCAGTTCTGGGGCTCGACCCAGCTACAGTTTTCAAATCAATTCAATTTTATTTATACAGCGCCAAGTCACAACAGTCGCCTCAAGGTGCTTTGTATTGTAAGGTCGACCCTACAATAATACATACAGAGAAAACCCAACAATCATATGACCCCTATGAGCAAGCACTTTGGCGACAGTGGGAAGGAAAAACTCCCTTTTAACAGGAAGAACCCTCCAAAAACCTAAACTGTGAATGACAGTAGAAAAACAGGAGCACAGAAAAGAGAGACATGAGGGGGAACATTAGGCCATTAAGATGATTTGGATTTTCACTGTATTCCTGGGGAACAGAATTGCTGCTGTCAGTATCTACACAGATCAGAGATAAGTGTGTCGTGGCCAATGTGTGCTCATACTCAGCCCCCCTCAAAGAACAACGTCCGCATTAGCTCAGAGTAGGTTAATTAGAGGAGTATAGTTCAAGTGATTTCATTCTATTTTTATCACTATTTGATTCTGCTTTTGCTTTGCTCCTGCTAAACTGCTTTAATAAAATCAGCATAAAAGAATCTAAAAGCAGTTATTAGTGGGTTAATCCCCTCACCCACTGGCTCCATTTAAACTGTGCGTTACCTCATCAGTAAGACCCATAGGATCAGAGATTAGGGTTAAGCAGCAGAGAGTCGATCCAGACTTCTTATATTAGGGTGCTGGTCCCACAGATCGACAGTGAAGAAGGTACGCTGCTAATTTTCATCTAATTTATTTCCTAATTTCAAGAAAGATTTGGCAAAATAAATATCAGGATCACTTTGTACGACTTTGATTCATTTTAGAGAATTTCATAGGATTTTATTGTAGATCATTAAAACAGAAATTATAGTTAAAAATACATTAAACTAATAAACAAATTGTACACAAATAACAAGTATAAAAGAAGCAGAACTAGGGAAAATGTCTTTTTAAAAACCCTTAAGTTTTGATAACATGTTGGCGCTAAAATAAACATGGTAAAAAAAAAGAACAGCATCTGTCACAGCGGATCAGCTGATCATTACGATCTGTTTCTCTCTCTCTCCTCTTCTCTCTCACCGGGGCAGAACTCACTGTGGGTTCACGCCCTCGGCCGACGTCCTCGGGAGATGAGTGTCAATAGAAACTTGTCAGTATAATCTTTTAATAATATAAGTTTGCATATGGTAGAATACTGCATGTTGATCTTTTGATGACTTAGGCTGCTGTTCACTACAAGAGTGCTCTGGCATTCACACCCACATCCTGGGAGCGTGGGAGAGGTCGTACCTTCTCTTATTGTTTTGTGGTAGGATAAACGTATCTATGTCTGTTTTAGTCTAAGTGCCTTTTGTTTAGACTTCCAGACCAGCAGGTTTAGGGAAGTCTTTATGGGGTCACACTCTGACCCCACACATGCACACACACATATAAACATCCACATTCCAATGTAAGGAACAAACACCCACTGATGTCTACAAATAAAGACCAGGGCAGTGGCAGAGCGCAAGTCCCTGAGCTCTGACTCTCGTGCGGGTGCTCTGTGGCTGCTCTTGCTGTAAAAGCTGTGTGTTTCTCCTCTCTGATTCTCAGCTGAAGAAGTGTCTTAGAATACATCTCTTGACATGAGACACCTGGGTCTCATTAAGATGATCAGCATTTAAGCCAGGAGGTGACTGCAGTTCGTCGCTGGATCGTTGTCTACCACGCGTTGGTGAAGCCAAGCTACAGCAAGTCAAGTTAAGTGTGTTTCCTTTGTGCGTTGTATTTAACCCCGTCTTCCTGTCCACAGAGCTCCCTGGATTTCCCCCCCGTGTGATTCCCGAGTGGCCAGTGTTGGTGTGAGAACCTGTGATCGTGTGTGTGGATGATCTGAAGAACGCGTGCTTTTCCCCTGGACTTCCCTGGAGCCCCTTCTCCCTCACGCAGCTGTACATAGCACTCCTGCATCTGAGCCCAGAGTGCTGCGCTTGAGTCCTCCTCCAAACTGTAACACTCACTGTGAGACAGTGTTGGTTAAGTTACTTGAAAAAATTAATTAACTACTAATTACTTGTCCAAGAAAGTAATCCTTTTAATTTACTAATTACTTATTTTAAAAATAATTAGTTGCTTGTTACTTTTTAAAAACTTGATACACAAGTTGAATACAAAGCAACAGATCTTTCAGCCCAATTCATTTTTGTCTGCACAATACTTCATATAAAACTGAATCAAATGAAAAGTCTCTTTTTTAAACTTGTTTTATTAGTTTTAATCTTTAAGCTTTATGCACGTTGCATCAAGCAAAAAGTAAATTACCAGGGGTCTGCAACCTTTTACACCCAAAGAGCCGCTTGGACCCGGTTTCCACGCAAAAGAAAACACTGAGAGCCTCAAATACTTTTTGAAATCTAAAATGAAGATAACACTGTATATGTTGTTTTTTTAGCTTTATGCTTTGTGTGAACAACTAAAGTAAGTAAAGTTTATTTATTAAGCGCTTTTCACAGACAGGCAGTCACAAAGTGCTGTACACAAATATTAAAATAAACAATACAATCAACAGACATTATACACAATGTAAAGGATCAAATGTAAATAATGTAAAGAATATAAAATACGTAGATCAACAAAAGGCTTGTTTGAACAGAAAAGTTTTTAACTGCTTTTTAAAAGAATCCACAGAGCAACTAAAGTGTGCTGCTTATGAAATCCATGAAGTGCTACAGAGAAAATTACATTTTATTTATGTAATGAACACATTTTGAACTCTTAAAGAAATATAACAAAAGGAAAGCTGAACTAAAATGATCCAGAAAAAAACAATTGTGAGCCGCCCTCATATCTCCTTTGAGCTTTTGGAGCCTTGACCTGACTTTTAAAAAGTAATTGGAAAAAAGCTCGATGCTGCTGAAAGATGAAAAATAGATATTTGCAAAATTCTGCCTAAATATGTATTTTACCAGGTTAATGTGTGTGGCGGGGCGTGGTCTGCAGCGCCGCTGCAGGGGAGGTGGACGCACCTGAGCGGCACCCGCAGTCACGCCTCGCCGCCTTTACGTCTGTGCTCTCTCTGCTGTTGTGTGTCGGGCTGTGAGCTGCAAAGCTACAGCCGGCTGTGTGCGTACAGCAACCGTGTGTGAAAGGTGGTCAATAAAGAGAAGCTGTAAAGCGTGTTCATGCAAACATCGTCAGGTCTGCCGTGATATGTTTACAACGGGACTTCTGCTCCTGAACCTCTGCGCACAGCGTCTGCAGGTCGAGGCTGTACTTTCATCTTCACGCAGGACTGTAAGCTGTCATCTGTGAGGCGTGAGCGTGTTTGTCTTTAACATAGTTCACGGTGGAGCTGCTGACATAATGTGGATCAGAAGATCCATAACTGGCCTACCTGGGGTTGAAAGTCTCGATAAATGCAGGCGTTTCGGCGGGTACACCGGCTTCCGCCAGTGTGACGCTTATTTTGAGCGATGAAAAAATAATAAGATAAAATTTTATTTTTATATTTCAATATCACAATAATCTTCCAGTTTAGAACTACAAGTTTAAAAAGAACTAATATAAATAAAATACACTTCAGCTAAATACTTGTAATTTATTTTCCCAAACCACGCGGAGCCGCAGTATAAGGACTAAAGAGCCGCATGAGGCTCCGGAGCCGCGGGTTGCCGACCCCTGCTCTAGACAGAAATCTCAACCCCCCCAATGCTCAGCACAAAGTTACGCTCTTCCCTGGATAAGTAAGGGATAAATAAAAATCACTTGACCCTAAACTGAATGCAGCTGCTAATGTTGTGACAGGAATGACTTGATATCATTCATGACCGATTATGGGACAACAAGTTATTTACAATGGTGTAAAAAACTGGACCTGTTCAGGGCTGCAGCAACTTCATTATTGATCTTTTACCTAACTATATTTGTTGATCACATCTAGCTCACTCATGTTATACCAGCCATCATGGCAAAATGTGACCCAGAGATTTAGTCCAAAAAACTGAAAACCCT
Organism: Mchenga conophoros; assembly: GCF_057382185.1. Taxonomy (NCBI): domain Eukaryota; kingdom Metazoa; phylum Chordata; class Actinopteri; order Cichliformes; family Cichlidae; genus Mchenga; species Mchenga conophoros. Next base: position 35,999,915 of record NC_140543.1, on the reverse strand, counting down.
GGGAAACAGAACCCATCACACACCTTCTTATGCCTGCTTCTTCATTGCTCCAGGTGATGACAATAACATCAGTAGTTCTAAGCAAGGTCCCAATTTTCAGATAAACAAGTTTGGATGGCTCTGAACATTTTGAGTTTCAATGAGAGTAAAACGGAGGTGATTGTATTTAGACCTAACAATATTTAATGCAACCCGCATGGGAATTGTGGTTGGCTTGAGTCTTATATTAAACAAACATATTAGTTTTGTGTTGCAAAAAAGCTTTTTCCAGTTGAGGCAAATAGCAACGCGCTAGCCAGTTTAGTCAAGACATGACATGGAGAAGGTAATACATGCCTTTATTTTAACTTGGCTGGACTACTGTAATGCACTTTATGTTGGAGTCAGCCAAGGGTCTCCTGCATGTCTTCAGCTCGTTCAAAATGCTGCTGCCCGCCTCTTCACTGGTGACCACAGGCATGAACATGTAACACCTATCCTGTCCTCTCTTCACTGGCTTCCTATTCATGACAGAATTAATTTCAAAAATTGTAAGGCTGGTTTATAAATGCCTTAATGGTCTCCCCCATACCTTTCAGAGTTGCTTCAGCCTTCATGGACCCTTAGGTCAGCCGACCAGCTGCTGTTGGCCAAAATGTAGAAGAGAACGAGCCTTTTCAATTATGGCTCCCAAACTCTGGAATACGCTGCCTTTAAATATTAGACAGGCATCTTTGTTTAATCACTTTTGAAAATCAGAATCAGAAGACTTTATTTATCCCCACGGGGCAATTAACAAACAACAGAGCAGCATGACGTTGAAGATAAGGACAATAAGAACAAGCAATAATAGTGAGATAATAAATACACAAAATATACAGTATATACACAGTTTTAAAATTAAAGTGACTGAATAGGTGAATAAATAACTGTAAGTGACTAAAAGTGAGTAAAGTGTCGGCAGTATAAAAGAGTGTAGAGTAGTTTCTGTTTCTGGTGTGGGAAACGGTCTCATCGGCTGGAGTTAAAAAGCAGAGCTGCTTTGGGGACAAAGGTGGCGCTCCTCCTCCTCTCAGTCCTGCAGGAAATGCAGCGGAGGCGTCGCCCAGAGGGGAGCCATTGAAACGCGGGGTGAAGAATGTGAGAGGGGTCGTTGATGATTTTGGCTGCCTGTCTGAGGGCCTGTTGGCAGGCCAATGACTGTAGAGCACACTGATGCAGTGCGCTGCAGTCTGTTCCTGTATGAAGGCTGAGGCAGTGGAACCAGCAGGTGATGGAGAAGGTCATGATGCTTTCCAGGAAAGCATAGTAAAAAGTCATCATGATGGCTGTGCTGACTCCAAAGGAGGTATAGCTGTTGGTGGCACCTCCTGAGAATCTCCTCAGTGTTGGCAGAGAATCTCAGGAGGTTGTCAAAGATGGTTCGCAGGTATTTGTACTCCTCAACTACCTCCACTGGCTTCCCGTGGATGGTGGTGGTGACTGAAGCAGCCAGATCCCTCTGCCTGCTGGAGAAGGTCACCACCTTTGCTCACGTTCAGTTCAAGTTTGGAGCTGTCACACCACTCTACAAACTCCTGCAGAGCGCCCGTGGTGCTGTGAGGGCCTGACAGCAGTGACAGGAGAACTGTGTCGTCAGCATATTTCACCAGGTGACAGATCTGTGTGGATCTGCAGTCATCAGTGTAGAGGATGAAGAGCAGGGGGGAGAGCACACAGCCCTGGGGGGAGCCAGTGGAGCTGAGACCGGAAAGAGAGTTGTTGACCCGTCCTGTTGGTCAAAAAGTCCAATATCCACAGGATTAGCTGATCGTCCAGGTGAAATCTGGAGGAAAGTTTAGTGGGCAGGATGTGAGGCTGCAGAGTGTTGAACGCTGCTGAGAAACCAGCAAACAGGAGTCTGGTGGAGGAGTCAGGGAGCTCCAGATGTTTGTGGATGGAGTCCAAGAGGAAGATTGTTGCATCATCGACGCCTCTGCGTGCACGGTAAGCAAACTGGAGTGAGTTGATATGTTTATTATATGTATTATTGTGTGTTTATGTGTCAGTGTTTTCATCTTCTGTGCTACTCCTTTGTTTCTGTACAGCACTTTGGGCAAACTTTCTGTTTTTAAATGTGATATATAAATAAAATGGATTTGGAAGTCTTTTTTTAGTGAGTACATTTGATTTAAAAATATAAAAGAAGAATAACAGAAGCATTTTTTCAGTGAATCAATACATGTGCATTATGTTTTTTTTTCTTTTGTAGTTTGTTTGATGCTTGTATTCTCTGGTTTTCTGCTTTAATATTGTTTATATGCATCTTGTATTTTATTTGATACAAAATTACACTTGATGTATTTAATACACCTGTATTAACATTAATGGTGTCAGTTTTTGTCTTGTTCAAAAACACCACATCAGGGGTAAGGGGACCAGGGGCCATTTTCTACATTTCTACAAAAACAGTCAAATAAATGTGTTCTTTGTTTCATTCATCACTGTATTTTAAAATTAAGTCCAGTTGTAAAATGTAAACACAAAGGTTTGAGCGCACATAATTACACTGATAAATGTCTTAATATTATATCCAAACGGACAACATGCATCAAATGAAAGATAACTCAAACTTTGAGTTTTAAACTGTGACACAATTTGTAATAACGCTGGACTACACTCTCTTCTCTTTAATTTGCACAGCTACAGTGAATTAAGTGTTTTATATGGATGTTTTCTATTTATGTGTCTCTTTTATTAAAGTAATATGTATATTTTAGGATTTTCTCCAAAGAAAAAATTAACAAGTTTGCATATTAACTCTGTGACTGGCATTCACGTGAAGTGTAACCTCACTGTGAACACTGAGGGAAATGTTAACTGATGGAATAACATTATTGTTGCCAACTGACGGTGTTCTGTATTCATCAATACCAAAGTTACTTAATACACCACTCAATTTAGCTCTGCTCATAATGGCTGCTTCTTTAGTTCTTGTCCAGGGTGAGTGGCCAGAATAACCTGCTGGAGTCAAAGGGCAGACAGAGGCTGAGTGATTTTCCAAAAAGAATATTTTTATTTACAAAAGAAATATGAGACTCTGAAGCGTAGTGTCCGTATGGCTATGATCCAGAGTTCCAGGTTGTTCCACGTCCAGAGGTGACGGCAGGAAGTGCAGGCAGGTAAAACAGGTAATCTGAATATATATTTTTAACTCAAAAGTACAGTTTTTAAGTTTAATGTTGCTGAAACAACAAAGTAATAAAAAACAAATCTGATGGAGAAATCACTCATCTTTGGAAAAGAGAGTTTATTACAGAGAAATGTCTCTTTCAAAATAAAAGCTGTACTATACGCTTCTTCTGGGCTATATTCTCAGCAGCATATTAAACATATCAGGTCCCCATAAGGAGAATCCTGTGCTAACGGCTGTCTAAATGACTCGGGTAAAGTTTGTAGCATGCTTGTTGTTTTTGTCTGCTTCCACTTGTCTTTGCACGAGGATGATGTCGGAGTAAATGTGCAGTCATATTCGTTGTGTTCCCACTAGTGCTGTCAGCGTTAATCTGAAATGTCGTTAACGCCACAACACGGCAAATCTCCGTTAACGAGTTACCGCGGATCGCCCCGTGCGTGGGGCTGGACGGCCAACACGTTAACAAGCTAACTGCGCTAACACACTAGTTAAATATATAGTCAAATATACGATGCTTCCTGATTTCAGATTGACTTCCTGCTTAAGGGGGAGCTGTCAAACTGTCAGAATACATCTATGTAAGGGGCAAAGGATAACAACGCGTGTGTAAGTGTGTGTGTATGAGTGACTATGAATGTATTTGAAAGAAGAATGTATGTATGACAATATAAGAATGATGAGCCTTCTAAATGCCCTGGAAACCATGGAAGTGACTGGAACACCCAAATCTGGTGATTTGGATTGGTGAGCGAATACCTAGAATTGATAAACTGTTAGAGTTATGTGTTCCCAAGTCACGTTGTTTTATTAGGTTATAAAATAGATACGCATTGATTGGAGGAGGATTGAAGATCACTTTGCTGACAACGACCCCAGAAAAATGTGGCAGGGGATCAATCACATTACCAACTACAGAAGCAATAACCAGGCAACATCTAGGACTGATGCCTCACTGGCTGAGGATCTAAACCGTTTCTTCGCCCGCTTTGAGACGACCAAGCCCTCAGCTGCCACACCACCTCCACCCGCCCCCAGCACTGGCACACTAACACTTAGGGAGCACCAAGTGAGGTGTGTTCTAAGGTCAGTGAATCCCAGGAAGGCGGCAGGTCCTGATGGAATACATGGAAAGGTTCTCAGAGCATGTGCTGACGAACTGACTTCACTAAAATCTTCAACCTTTCCTTGTCATGAAACACCGTCCCGCCCTGCCTCAAAACCTCCACCATCATCCCCATCGCCAAGAAGACAGCTGTGGCCAGCCCAAACGACTACAGGCCTGTTGCACTTACGCCTGTAGTGATGAAGTGCTTTGAGAGACTGGTCTGTCAGCACATCAGGGCCGGTCTGCCTCCCACTCTGGACCCCCATCAATTTGCCTACAGGACAAATCGATCCACCGAGGACGCTATCACCATAGCGCTCCACACTGCGCTGAGTCACCTGGAGCACCGAGGAAGCTATGTGAGAATGCTCTTTCTGGACTTCAGCTCAGCATTCAATCATATCATCCCGGAGATCCTGGTCCAGAAACTGTCTCACCTGGGACTCTCCACCCCCATCTGCCTCTGGATCAAGGACTTCCTGACAAATAGACCACAGTCTGTCAGACTCGGCCCCCACCGGTCCAGCACCATCACACTCAGCACCGGGTCTCCACAAGGATGTGTTTTGAGTCCCCTCCTGTTTATGCTCTACACATCCGACTGCTCCCCTACCCATCTCTCAAACACCATCATAAAGTTCGCGGATGACACCACAGTGGTTGGACTCATCTCAAGGGGGGATGAGTCGGACTACAGAGATGAGGTCAACAGACTGACTGAGTGGTGTTCAGTTAACAACCTCCAACTGAACACCACGAAAACTAAAGAACTTATCTTGGACTTCAGGAAGGGCAGAGCAGACCCGGCCCCACTTTACATTCACGGGAGCTGTGTGGAGAGGGTACACTCCATGAGGTTTCTGGGCGTGCACATCTCTGATGACCTCTCCTGGACTGCAAATACCACGGCGGTGGTTAAAAAGGCCCAGCAGCGTCTCCACTTTCTGAGAGTGCTCAGGAGGAACAACCTGGAGGAGAGGCTGCTGGTGACATTTTACAGAGCCACCATAGAGAGCATCCTAACGTACGGCATAACAACATGGTATGCAGGGTGCTCAGCTGCAGACAGGAAAGTACTGCAGAGGGTCATCAACACAGCCCAGAAGATCACTGGCTGCTCTCTGCCCAGCCTGGAGGTCACTGCAAACTCTCGGTACCTCAGCAGAGCTGGCAATATCATCAAGGACCACTCTCACCCCAGCAACCAACTGTTTGAACTATTACCGTCAGGCCGACGGTACAGGTCACATAAAACCAGGACAAACAGATTCAGGGATAGCTTCTTTCCCAGAGCTATCACCGTAGTAAATAAGCACAAAAACAATTGAACCTATTCCATACCGTCACTGTCATTATATTATGCTGCTATTCATACTGTCATTATATTAATGCTGCTATCCTGTATATATTGTACTTACTATTGTTTGAGTACTTACGATTGTTTTTTTGTACTTTTTATACTTTTCATATTTTACATTTATATTTATTATTGAAACTTGCACCAAGGGAGTGGCACTCCAATTTCGTTGTACTCTGTACAATGACAATAAAGGCTATTCTATTCTATTCTATTCTATTCTATTCTATTCTATTCTATTCTATACAAGCACTGGTCTTATTCGGGTATTATCTGAGATGAGTTATCCAGGTTTCATTTGCTTCTGTTGGCAGTAATTAGCAGGTTGATATGACCTTAACCAGAAAATAACTTTAAGGTATTTAAAGAAAAGCCAGCTGAGAGAAAAGGTAATAAAGAGAGAGAGATAAAAAGGTCAAGAGAAAACAAATGATAGTCACTAAGATGCCATAAGCAAACACTTCCCTTTAATTGACTATTCTGTTTGCATGACCTTGAACCTCCAGATAAACTCTATGAAGTCTTTATTATATTATGAGCGATAAAATAACGTTTGGCATTAATTAATTAATGTGTTTAATGCAAAAATGTGTTAACTTGCTGAGAGTGTCACATTGTTATGCACAAAATTCAATAACTAATTCAAAAGTGGTGTATTTCACACTTTTATGTCCATGTAAGACCATTTTTCTTTACGTTTCTTTATAAATATAAATGACATTTATTTAATATACAGAAGCCTGTGTTGGTGATGACAGCTTCAAGATGCCTCCTGTATGTTGAAAGAGTCGCATGCCCCATTCTCCCACACAAAGCATTTCTTTTTTTCTTTTGTTTGCCTGTCCCATTTGGTTCTTTAGCCAGATCTGTTGTCTGAAGACCAACAAGGAGACCCAATGGATTTACTTTACCAAGTGGATCATCACAGCTTTGCCGTATTGGTCCATTTGATCGACCTTTGTTGTTATTATTTATTTTATTTTATTTTCAGTTGTTACAGATGGGACAGACATGAGTGAGGGACAGGAAAGAAAAGAAAGGGGAGAGGGACAGTGAGAAAGGAAACTTAAAAAGAGAGAGGAGAAAAAAATCTCCTGGATCACCTGTTGAGAGAAAAAAGAGAAAACAAGCAAAAAACAGAACAACATACTAAACACAACAGCATCACGTTATTCTAGCTAAGTGTAAACAGCAGTAAATACTAAATATTGAATGTTGTTGTGCAGCACGCAGGACCGACAGCGCACAATGTGCTTGGAAATAGCAGCCAAGAAAGGTGTAGTTTATGTCTATGAACAGTGAACACCTGTGTGCACACCTGTGTGGATCAGCGCGCTTGTATTCAAAAGGTTTCCCCATGTGATGGTCTGCTAGAGGGTGTAGAGAGGCATAGCCCCGCCCCCAGACAAAGCATTTCTGTGGGCTCCTCCTATGAACTCTGTTCAGTTCAGTTTTGGTCTCATCTAACCAGACTATACTCTCCCAGTAAGTCACAGGTTTGTTTGAATGTTGTTCAGCAAATTTCTTCAACATGCTCTTTATTCAGCAATGGAGTCTTGCATGGTGAGTGTGCATACAGGACATGGCAGTTACATTGCAGTTTAAAGCAATTGTACCGGCTAGTTTCAGGTCTTTCTGCAGCTCTCCACCAGTGGTTCCCTGATAATTCTCTTCACTCCTTTTCTCCTCGTTACTCCTCTGCCTGAAATCTTGTGGGGAGCACCTGGTCATGGACACTTTATGGTGACATGATGTTCTTTCCTCTTCTGGATTATGGCCCCAACAGTGCTTACTAGAACTTTGGTGCCTTTTTGCACTTCCCTTTCTTCATGTGTTAAAAACCTTTTCCCTGTGTCATTTCTTAATATTGAACATAATTTAATTTGTGGACATGGTTTGATTTCTTTGCATGTGTGGAATTCTGTCTGTAAAAAAATATAAATTAAGTCAGTGACAGAAAGCAGCCTTGGTGAAAACATATCTATAACTGGGGCTCTAAACTGGCAAATAAAGGCTCTGGCCACTAGGCCACGATAGTGTAAAAAACATTTGGAACAAAGCAGTTTAACATAACATCGACGCCAAGCAGTTAGTGGACCTGAGTGGAGACCACATGGGCACAGCTGAGATGCTGAGCAGAACCATCAAACTCCCATGTCTCTGTTAGAGGACCTGAGGGTGAGGAAGACATTCACCACCTAGGGGTGACAGTAATTTTTGATCAAAGCATGTACAGACAGAGCTGCATAAACAGCATGAACTGGTATTTGTATAGGCCTTTTCTAAACTAATAGAGTACTCAAAGCACAGTTTCTAATCTCTTCATGCAGTAAGCAGCAGTTTGGCAAGGATACTGTGTGTCTGCCACTAATGTTCAAGGTCAGTAGTGCAGCTGATAATCTGGAGACACTTCACTTCTTGAGTAGAACTGGAGCTTATCACTGATAAGCAGAGTGGTGCTGCTGATTAGGTGGTTAACCCTTTACAGCCGATCGGAGCGGGCACGCTCTGTTTTGCGTAACTATTTTTAAATCCCGGTAGCTCTGCAACCAAGTAAGCTAGCGCAATAATTTTTTTTGCATATGAAACTGGAGGAGTTGTACTTACATCTTATGCCATCAGCTTGTCCTAGGTCACAGTTTCCTTCCACATATAGCTTTGCAAAAACTGCATAAAAATCACTTGCAGCAACAAAAACATGATATTCCAGAAACACGCTTCGCCGATCCATCAGCTGTTTGTAACACTTCCTACGTCCATCAGCGCGAACGATCACATGACCGCATGACCTGCCCGAAACCGGAAGTGACGTCATTTTGCGGAAATGTAGTTTTTTACGATCGGGGCCTTATGAGCTTGTGTTTTACTTGTTATGTGTTTTAAAAAGTTATGTTTGACTTTATGACTTTCTGTGTCGTTTCTGGGATGCTTAAGACTCATATTGCACTGCTGGAAATAGTTTATTTTGATGCATATGCTGTTATTTTGCAAATTTGCACTATAATATTTATTTTCGTTTTTCCTGCAGTATATAAAAATTAGTGTATTTCAAAAATAAAACTATGAAGACACTCAAAATAAATTTCCTGTGGTGGGAAACTAGTTTGTGTAACTTTTTTGTATTTACAGTTTTGAGGGATAAGCCTCTTAAATTTCTCTAACTAGAAATATATGTTAAAAAAACAAAAACGATTTTCAATTTTTTTGTAGTTTATTGCACTTTTTTGCAATTTATGTAATTACTATGCACCTAATGCAGACATATTATTAAAGTTTGGGCTATAATGGTTGTATTGATGTATAGCAACTTGAAATGCTCCCAAAAATGGCTCCACAGCAGGTAAAAATATAATATAAGCTCTGGCGAACTTGGTTCTATGGTAGGTCTTAAAGGGTTAAACTATAAAAGCTTATCAGCACAGAAGGCACTAAAACACAGTCCTGATATGTAGATCAGCTAGGTTTTGGCAGCACTCATAATCTAGCAGACAAGCCTCTACAATGCAAGAAAGTGAACACGCTGAAACCACATTGCTCTTCCCTCCCAAACCTCATGAAAGAAACCCGGACTGTACAACAATGCAATCCACCTCTGTGACCATGAGGATAATTACAGATGGGTAACTGTTACAGTTTTTCTCCGGTGCTTTGCTGCAGCTCTCCTTCTCAGTATTATTACACTCGTGCGTGAGTTCAATAAGTCCAATCTTCAGTCAGCATTCACGCCACATGCTTTAAATCTCATTACACATCTTCTATTCTCATTTGTAGACGCCGCCGTGCATGTGTGTCCTTGTCTTTGTCACTTTTGTGCTATTAGTTGCTTTTTCAATCATTTTAATTGTACGCAGCATCATCATTGCATTACATCTGGCTAAAAACATGCTCCTCTCTGCAAATTCTCTCAGCAATGCCAATCAGCACCATGTTTTACAGGAGCCTTAACTTTCTGTCTCCTAGTTTTAATGAACATAACAGCACGGAAATCTCTCTCTCCCCAGGCTTCCATTTCTCTTCATTTTGCATGCAAGAATTCAATTCAATTCAATTCAATTCAATTCAATTTTATTTATATAGCGCCAAATCACAGCATAAGTCGCCTCAAGGTGCTTCATAGATACAGAGAAAAACCCAACAATCATATGACCCCCTATGAGCAGCACTTTGGCGACAGTGGGAAGGAAAAACTCCCTTTTAACAGGAAGAAACCTCCGGCAGAACCAGGCTTGAAGAATATGCAAGGTGAAGTCCAATTTAAGTCGTCTTTTGCTGATAGTATGCAATCCTGGCTCTTCTGGAATTCCAATCAGTTTACCCAGAGCATGTGGCAATGATTAGTCAGCTATCTACCACTACGTAATCATCCTCTTAATTTTGGTTGGAATTTTTTCTCCTGTCAACATCTCTCAATCAAATATGTTTCAGTTCAGTTCAATACTTGCTTCAGCCGGCCAGGCCACGTTACCAAACTTAAATTCCCAGTCTGGTCATTTACTTTCATCTATAGTAAAAATCTCCAGACATGCAAAAACGACAGCATTTCATCTTTCGCAGCTTCCTCCGTAAGCTTGCAGAGCTTCCAGCAACTTATTCAAAAGTGAGCACATTCAGATTTCATTTTCTCATGGGTTGTATCTCGACCCTATAATAAGAAGGTAATGATTTATTCCTCCCTTCAGCTCAGTCTTAGGATGGCAGTAGACCACACGTTCCTTATTAGTAACCAATGCAAAATGGGGAAATTTGGCTCGGGCCACTTTGCTATTCAAAAACCTCACAGATACAGTGGGGCAAAAAAGTAAAAATCCATGAATCCACATGGTAGGATTTGTAAAGAATTTATTCGTAAATTAGGGTGGAAAATAAGTATTTGGTCACCTCAAACAAGGAAAATCTCTGGCTCTCACAGACCTGTAACGTCTTCTGTAAGAAGCTTTTCTGTCCCCCACTCGTTACCTGTATGAATGGCACCTGTTTGAACTCATCATCTGTATAAAAGACACCTGTCCACAGCCTCAAACAGTCAGACTCCAAACTCCGCCATGGCCAAGACCAAAGAGCTTTCGAAGGACACCAGGAAAAGTATTGTAGACCTGCACCAGACTGGGAAGAGTGAATCTACAATAGGCAAGCAGCTTGGTGTGAAAAAATCAACTGTGGGAGCAATCATCAGAAAATGGAAGACATACAAGACCACTGATAATCTCCCTCGATCTGGGGCTCCACGCAGGATCTCATCCCGTGGGGTCAAAATGATCTTGAGAACGGTGAGCAAAGATCCCAGAACCACACGGGGGGACCTGGTGAATGACCTGCAGAGAGCTGGGACCAAAGTAACAAAGGTCACCATCAGTAACACACTACAACGGCAGGGAATCAAATCCCGCAGTGCCAGACGTGTTCCGCTGCTGAAGCCAGTGCATGTCCAGGCCCGTCTGAAGTTTGCCAGAGAGCACATGGATGATACAGCAGAGGATTGGGAGAATGTCATGTGGTCAGATGAAACCAAAGTAGAACTTTTTGGTATAAACTCAACTCGTCGTGTTTGGAGGAAGAAGAATACTGAGTTGCATCCCAAGTACACCATACCTACTGTGAAGCATGGGGGTGGAAACATCATGCTATGGGGCTGTTTTTCTGCCAAGGGGACAGGACGACTGATCCGTGTTAAGGACAGAATGAATGGGGCCATGTATCGTGAGATTTTGAGCCAAAACCTCCTTCCATCAGTGAGAACTTTGAAGATGAAACGAGGCTGGGTCTTCCAACATGACAATGATCCAAAACACACCGCCCGGGCAACAAAGGAGTGGCTCCGTAAGAAGCATTTGAAAGTCCTGGAGTGGCCTAGCCAGTCTCCAGACCTCAACCCCATAGAAAATCTGTGGCGGGAGTTGAAAGTCCGTGTTGCTCGGCGACAGCCCCAAAACATCACTGCTCTCGAGAAGATCTGCATGGAGGAATGGGCCAAAATACCAGCTACTGTGTGTGCAAACCTGGTAAAGACCTATAGTAAACGTTTGACCTCTGTTATTGCCAACAAAGGTTACGTTACAAAGTATTGAGTTGTATTTTTGTTATTGACCAAATACTTATTTTCCACCCTGATTTACGAATAAATTCTTTACAAATCCTACCATGTGGATTCATGGATTTTTTTTTCACATTCTGTCTCTCACAGTTGAAGTGTACCTCTGGTGCAAATTACTGACCTCTGTCATCATCTTAGGTGGGGGAACTTGCACAATCGGTGGCTGACTAAATACTTTTTTGCCTCACTTTATAGTGAAATCTATCTACAGTTATAAAAGTACAGGCAAAACAAAACCCAGTCCTACATTGTAGAGGCAAGCAGGAGTCACAGAACAGACACTGTCTTGTGTGCAGAGTGGCCTTTTTTCACTAGAGTAGTTACCTGTGTGCGCTCAGTTTTTCTTTAGAATTGCTCAGTCAGGCTTTAACAAACTGCGATATCAGATAGAGTTTGCTTTCAGAATTGCTTCGAGGTAAGTATGATTTAGTGGTTTCAGTGGAAAGTCAAATTTGTCATCTATATATAAGTCCTCAATATGTTTCAACCCCCTTCCCCCCACTCTAAAAACACCCTGTCCATTTTTCCTGGTTTAAACAAATGGCTATGTGTTATTGGCATTCTTACTGAGAGATCAGGTAATTTAAGAGATTTCCTGATTTGACTTAATATCTTTAGAGAGTGTTTAACAACAAAATTACACCTGATCCATTTATTAGAGGAACTGGTGTTAGAAAACAATAAGGCAGGTAATGAGGTTTCAGATACTGTTGCTGACTCTACCTGAAGCCAGAGCGGGAGATTATCATATCGGTGGTCGATGGGCGGACCCCACTGCCAGTGTAATAGAGCTCTTGAGTTTGCAGCCCAGTAATAGTGTGTAAACACAGGGAGACCCAACGCCCCACAAGAAGTACTTTTTTGAAGATGAGCTTTGGATATCCGAGGGGTTTTCCTGCACAGATAAATGAGAGAATCAATGAATCAGGCTGCTTAAAAAACTTAGGTGGCAAGTAAAGAGGGAGGTTTTGAAAAACATAGAAATCGTGGCAGAGACACCATTCTAACTGCATTTATTCGACCAATCAAAGACAAAGGGAGCAGTTTCCATTTTCTAATATCCTCTTTGAGCTTATCCAGGATTTCCAAGATGTTCAATTTATAAAGAAGTTTTGAATTTTTAGGAATCTTAAGGCCAAGATAGGTAAAGGATGTAGTCACTAATTTAAATGGGAGTGAGCTGAGAAACTTTGGGCATAAATTATCTGTCATTGGCATGATTTCAGATTTGTCCCAATTAATCATATATCCTGATAATTTACCAAAGTGTTTAATGCAATTTAAAAGATTAGGAAGTGAAATTCCTGGTTCGGAAAGACAGATCCATAAATCATCCGCATACATATTAACAAGACTTTCAGCATTCCCAAATTTGACTCCCTGTATGCCTGGGGGGTTTCTTATGGTAACAGCAAGGGGCTCCAGAGCTATATCAAAAAGAAGAGGTGAGAGGGGGTCCCCCTGTCTGACTCCACGTTGTAATTGAAAGGGGGAGGATTTATCTGCATTAGTGAGGATGCAGAACACCCCGAGCTGGATAAAATCACTCTTCAAACACTGCCAAACCCAAGGCAGTTTATTCTGAGGAAGCTGATTCACTGGATTTAAGAAAGCGTTTGTGCACTGCTCCTTCTGAGGCTTGAGTTGTAACCTCAGACACTGTTAAGACTGTTTTTTCAAAGACTGTTAGCCGTGGGGGGAAAAAGTTTCACACTGATATTTGGTAAGTCTGTTTTTTCTGAGTGTGATGGACCGAGCAGTGAAGGAAACTTAGGCACAGGTTAAAGTCCAAAAAATGATTTTTTTATTTAACCCAAAAAACATAATTGGTTAACTCATGCAAAAAGAATCAAAATCTTGGGCCCATAAAAGAGGTCAAACTAACAAAACTCTACTCAAAGTTAACAACACAACTGATAACTCAAACAAACTGACCTAACTTAATGAGACAAAGGGGAAACTTAAATAGTGGCTGATCAGCCCACAAAAACAGGAAAAGGGGTAAAACACACAAAACCTAACTAAACCAAACATAATGAACTCCAATTCCCCCCCATGGTCCTGAGTTATGGCGTGAACCAATTTGTAGCCTTCCTTTAAAGCTCGCTCCGCCCCTTTTCCACCTCTTGGCTCCTTAATCAAGGGACTGGAACAGCTGCAACTAAGGTAACTCAGAAAACAAAAGATTAATCATACATAACAGTGTAAACTAAAATGTGCGCACTTATTTTAGAATGCAGCGTTATGTGGATATGTGAATGAATTCTAAACCAAAACCAGTTATTTATTGTTCTGTAAATAAATTCCTATATTTAAAGAAAGAAATGTGAATGCAATATTACTTATAAGCCTCTACACTAACATGGTGGGTATTACCACTGTGTGGCTGTAAGTGCAGCCATCACACACTCCCCCTCTTCAGATCTCTCCCTGGGACAGCGAGAGAGACAGTCTGCAGTGCAGTTATCCTTGCCGGGGATGTGGTTGATGGTGAACCGGAATGGCTGGATTGCAAGGTACCATCGCGTGATCCTTCCATTTGTGTCCTTCATTCTCTCTATCCATTGAAGAGCCTTGTGGTCTGTTTCCAATATGAACTCCCGTCCGAGAAGATAATACCTAAAGGAGTCCAGGGCCCATTTGATGGCAAGTCCCTCCTTCTCGATGGTTGAGTATCGCACTTCCCTCGGAAACAGCTTTCGGCTGATGAAGGCCACTGGATGACGCTCTCCAGGCGGTCCCTGTAACAGAACAGCTCCCAATCCTCTCTCTGAGGCATCAGTCTGAAGAATGAAATTTCTCTCAAAATCAGGGCTGTGCAACACTGGGCTCTTACTCAGAGATTGTCGTAGGTCCTGAAAAGCCATCTTAGCCTCCTCTGTCCAGGTGATCTTATTGGGACTTCGGGCACCAGTCAGATCCGTCAGAAGAGCTGCCCTGGCGGAGAAATGAGGGATAAACCGATGATAGAATCCTGCCATACCTAAAAATGATCTCAGCTGTTTTCTGGTCTCTGGCAAAGGACAGGATTCTATGGCGGTGACCTTATTGACTTGAGGTTTTATTACTCCATTTCCAATCACAAACCCAAGGTACTCAGTTTCAGCCTTGGCAATGGCACACTTAGCTGGATTAACAGTCAACCCTGCAGACTGAAGACGCCCCAATACCTTCTCCAGGTGTTTCAGGTGTTCTTCCCAGGTAGAACTAAAAATCACTATGTCATCAAGGTAGGCTGCAGCAAAATCAGACATGTCAGACAGTATCTGGTCCATCAGTCTCTGGAATGTTGCCGGGGCACCATGCAGTCCAAAGGGCATGACTTTAAACTGGAACAAGCCCCACGGGGTCCGGAAAGCAGTCAGCTCTTTTGAGCGCTTAGTCAGTGGTACCTGCCAATAACCCTTGCAGAGGTCTATTGTTGTCAGGTATCTGGCCTTCCCAAGACGCTCAACCATGTCATCAATGCGGGGAGTTGGATATGAATCAAATTGTGATATTGCATTCAGGTACCTGAAGTCTATGCAGAAACGGATACTGCCATCCTTCTTTGGCACCAGGACCACCGGGTGGCACCACTCGCTCTTCGAGGCTTCAATGATTCCTAGTGACAACATCAGGTCGATCTCCTCTTTCAACGGGATCAGTAGACGCTCAGGTATCCTGTAACTCATTCTCCTCACAGAAGCTCCATCTTTCAACACAATGTCATGTTCCACAATGTCCGTTCTACCAGGATTTTCACTGAACACATCTAATTTACACAGGTTTCTCACCTGAGCCTGTCTTTCCTCAGGAAGATGGTTTAGATCCAGGTCCTGAGGAGTGGGTTTTGGCAGATACTGATCATCCACTTCCTCCTCCTCCGAAACCTCCCGGATCAGAAAGACATCTGCTTTTGGTCTCTCCACCCATTCCTTAAGCAGGTTAATGTGCAGTACTCTGCTGGAGCAGGGCTGATCTGGAATAGCGACCTTATAGGTTGTTTGTCCAAGTTTCTTTTGGACCTCATATGGCCCTTGCCACTTTGCTAACAGCTTACTGTCATCACTTGGAAGAAGCACCAGCACCTTCTCACCAGGACTGAAGGATCTTTGCCGAGCTGACTGGTCGTACCAGGCCTTCTGGTGCTGCTGTGCTTCCGCTTTGTGGGCTTGGGCCAGCTCCGTCATCTTCTCCAACCGTTCCCGCATCTGGACAACATAAGAGACAACATTGACAGCCTGTGATCTTTCTTGGTCACCCTCCCAAGTCTCCCTTAGAAGAGACAAGGGGCCTCGTACCTCATGGCCATACAATAGTTCGAAAGGTGAAAAACCTGTAGAAGCCTGGGGTACTTCTCTATATGCAAAGAGGAGGTAGGGCAGCCACTGATCCCAGTCTGTACCAGTTTCATTGACAAATTTGCGTAACATTTGTTTCAGAGTCTGATTGAAGCGCTCTGTTAGGCCATCTGTCTGAGGGTGGTATGGCGTTGTCCTCAGGCTCTTAATCCCAAGGAGCTGGTACACCTGCTTCAACAAAGTGGACATAAAGTTAGTGCCACGGTCAGTAAGAATCTCACGAGGAAAACCAACCCTTGAGAAGAACTGTATGAGACAGAGGGCGACTGCTTTGGCTTTTATTGATCTCAAAGGAAAGACCTCTGGATACTTTGTAGCGTAATCTGTCACAACCAGCATGTAACGGTTGCCTGCCTTGCTCCTTTCTAGAGGACCAACAATGTCCATTCCTAGCCGTTCAAATGGAGTGCTGATAATTGGTAGAGACTGGAGAGGAGCTCTGGAGGGGATTTTAAGAGAAGACTTCTGGCACTGAGGGCAGCTTTTACAGAACAGTGTTACATCCGAGCGCACACCAGGCCAATAAAAATATTTTCTAATGCGGGCCATGGTTTTGTGCTTTCCCAAGTGGCCAGCCCATGGAATGGAGTGTCCCAAGGAGAGCACCACCTTCTGGACTGCTGTAGGAACCACGAACTGCAATGCTGAACCCTGCTGACGATACAGAATGCCATCTTTCAGCAGAAACTCCCCCTTGCTGTTCAATTCTTGCTCAGTCCCTTGGCTCCTCTCTGCAGCTTTCTGGAACAGAGATGTTAGAGATGGATCGTCATGTTGCATTTCAATAATATTAACAGGGATTTTGAAACCCAAAGGTAACTCAGGCTCTATGCTAGGAGCTTCTCGAACAGCTGTATGTAGAAACTTCTCTTGCCTTCTCTGTCCACGTGACTTACGAGACTTCCCGGGTGCAGTCTCTATGTCCGCATCATAGAAGGGCAAGGCACGGAGTGGGTGTAGGGACTCCTCTTTCTTCTTAGCTTGAGCTCTTGTTACTGCAACATTGCATGTATGACTAGGATTCAGCAAGTCAAACAACACAGGCAGATCTCGACCCAGCACTACTGGAAATGGCAGATTCTCTGCAACACCAATATTTAGAATATACGTTTGTCCTTGTACCTTGATGTACAGATCTGCTGTTGGATATGATCTCTCATCTCCATGAATGCAGCGAACAGGGATTGTCTCCACATTAACTTTATTTGCGGGTACAAAGTCTCGGTGCACAAGAGTCTGAGTACTTCCGGAGTCAACAAGGGCCTTTAATGGTTTCCCATCAACCTCAACTAAGGTCATTTTGAAACCATTCTCAAACTCCACTTTAGGCTCCACACTTTGTCGGGGCACAAAACACATCTGAGTTATTTTTGTAGCATTCTTTGGGCACATAGGTTTTGTGTGGCCCTCCATCCCACACAAATAACAAATCACAGTCTTGGGTGGAGGTCTTGACGGCATATTGACAGACTGGCTCTTTGGAGGTTTACTCACCCCTGCTTTCTGGTAGTGAGGGACAGATTTTGAACCACCTGTCATTTTCCATGCTGTGTGGCTCCATGGCTGTCCTTTTCTCCGTGCTGCCACAAACACATCAGCCAGCTCTGCAGCCGCTGCTGCAGAGTTTGGATTGCGTTCTTTAATCCATATCTGTAACTCAGGAGACAGCATTCTCAAGTATTGTTCTAAAATTAATATTTCACTAACCTCATGCACCGTTTTTCCTTTTGGCTTCACCCACTTCTCATATAACTCTTTCAATCTTGCATATAGTTCTTTTGGATTCTCATCAGGTTTTACCTCCAGTGAACGGAATCTCAGTCTATATGTCTCAGGATTAATGTCATATTTTTGAAGGATAGCTGCTTTCACTTTGTCATAGTCTAGAGAGTCATCCATATCCATATGAACATACGCACCTCTTGCTTTGCCAGTGAGTAAAGGAATCAGATGAAAAACCCAGTCCATTTTTTGCCACCGGCAAACTACAGCCATGCGTTCAAATGTTGTTAAAAAATGTTCAATATCATCCTCCTCTGTCAATTTTTCCAGCCTGGGTTCATAAAAGCGAGACTGACCTGACTGAGGATGTATTTGCTCATTACTGGAGCCAGCACAGGGAGGATCCTCCTCTTCAAAGGACTCTACCTCTGGTTGTTCAGGTTCCTCCATTTGAGGCTCAGAGACCTCCATTTGAGGCTCAGGGACCGGGGAGGTACGAGCTTGCACTTCTACCTGCAACAGCTGAAACTGATGTTGCAGTGCTCTAAAGCGCTGTTCCTGGCGGGTAAACTCCTCCCTTCTTCTTGCTTCCTGGGCCTCCTGCTGACCCATATGAGAACGAAGCATGGAAATCAGTTCTGACATTGTCGGCTCCTTACCTTGGCTCTCAGTACTATCCACCCCTCCAGAGGCTCCATTTTCCTCTCCTCCTTCTACTTGCTCTACAACTCCAACTGGCTGGTTTTGACAATCTCCTTTTGCTCCTCTGCCACTCCTTCCCATTCTGTGCATGGCTTGATGAGTGAAGAGGGGGAAAAAAAGAGAAAAAAAAAATCCTGTGCCTTCAACTGCTGATCCCACTCCTGACACCACTTGTGATGGACCGAGCAGTGAAGGAAACTTAGGCACAGGTTAAATTCCAAAAAATGATTTTTTTATTTAACCCAAAAAACATAATTGGTTAACTCATGCAAAAAGAATCAAAATCTTGGGCCCATAAAAGAGGTCAAACTAACAAAACTCTACTCAAAGTTAACAACACAACTGATAACTCAAACAAACTGACCTAACTTAATGAGACAAAGGGGAAACTTAAATAGTGGCTGATCAGCCCACAAAAACAGGAAAAGGGGTAAAACACACAAAACCTAACTAAACCAAACATAATGAACTCCAATTCCCCCCCATGGTCCTGAGTTATGGCGTGAACCAATTTGTAGCCTTCCTTTAAAGCTCGCTCCGCCCCTTTTCCACCTCTTGGCTCCTTAATCAAGGGACTGGAACAGCTGCAACTAAGGTAACTCAGAAAACAAAAGATTAATCATACATAACAGTGTAAACTAAAATGTGCGCACTTATTTTAGAATGCAGCGTTATGTGGATATGTGAATGAATACTAAACCAAAACCAGTTATTTATTGTTCTGTAAATAAATTCCTATATTTAAAGAAAGAAATGTGAATGCAATATTACTTATAAGCCTCTACACTAACATGGTGGGTATTACCACTGTGTGGCTGTAAGTGCAGCCATCACACTGAGCCTGCTCCTCTGTTCCCAGGCTGGCTGAGGCAGCCTGCTCCTCAGGTGGGGACAGCAGACTAGACATTGCCAGTGCTCGTACTGACTCGCAGGATGCAGGCGGCTGGGAGCCAGCTCACTCCTGGACCCGTACCTACTCATCAGGTGGGAATGACTGGTGTCCGGTCTGCCCCCAAAACCATTGCGGGTTCCCAGGGTGAGGCCAACCAGGACACAGTCTACCTCTGCACCCATACCTACTCTTTGTGTGTGAGCAGCTAGTATCTGGCAGCAGCACCTGTTCCTGTCTCCTGTTCTGGAGGTTCTGGAGAATCAGCTCAACCACCACTTCAACCCCTACTTCTGTCACTAGCTGAGTCATTAGCTCAGTTACCAGCTCAATCATCTGCTCAGTGATTTGCTCAGCCACCTGAGTGGGAGCCGCTCCAGCACTCCACGCCTCCCACGCCATTGTCTGTTTCTGCTGGGGGCTCCAGTGAAGCGGTCCAACACTCCTTGGCTTCCACGCCGCCGTCTGTTTCCGCTCGCAGCTCTGGAGAGTCTTCCAGCTGTCAGCTCCACCTACAGCTCAATCACCGGATCAACTGCCTGCGGCCGCCACGCCACCGTCTGATCCTGCCTCGCCTGGTCCTGTCTGATCTGGCCTTGTGCTCTTGTCACCGGCCAAGCCTCCCAAGAGCCTTCAGATACGTCTGTGTGCTGCTCGGCCTGCACGTCCACATTCATCCACCACACCACATCATCACCGGCCGTGCTGCTGCCACTTTCCACGCGGTCTGGAGAATTTTCCCTTGTTCCATTAGCAGATTTTTTTTCACTATTTGAAGCAACTATATCTTCTATTAAGTGGAAAAAATCTGCCAATGGAAGAAGGGAAAATTCTCCAGATCCACTTTCCTTAATCTCACTGAAATGTTACTCTGTAGCTGATTGTGTCTCATTTTAAGTGTGATGAGATATTATTGATTAGAAATTAGACAGATATACTTGGCAAGAGTTTGAACTTTTGCAGTGTATTCACAACTTACAGTCACAAAACTGACACTCAGCTTCTTTTGTAAATTCAAAAGCTTTTTAATTTCACTGGAAGGTTTTTGGCTGCTGCAGACATGCATTAAAACTTCCTTATTTAAAATGCCAGCCTTTGCTTTTCACAGTCTGTTCAGTCTTCACATTGTTAAACAGAGATGAGTGTACAGCAGTTCCAATTGTAGAAGGGCTCCTCTCTTTTCCCAAGTCCTTATCAGTTCCCCTGACTTCTTTTCCTTAACTTTAATGTCATCAAGGTCAAGGAAAGAAGACAGGCGGTGCTTCTGGAACACACCTGTCTTTGTTTTTCTCTCTTCAGTTGTAGGTGGTGTGAACAGTGGATCCACCTTTTTTCCGCCCCTAGGTGGAGCCGAGTCTATGAGCTTGCTGCCACATATGTTCAAGCGATCTG
Source organism: Mchenga conophoros (assembly GCF_057382185.1). Taxonomy (NCBI): domain Eukaryota; kingdom Metazoa; phylum Chordata; class Actinopteri; order Cichliformes; family Cichlidae; genus Mchenga; species Mchenga conophoros. The sequence goes on along the minus strand of NC_140543.1, from coordinate 35,979,160 downwards.
TTCATCAAAGGCTGTGTACTTAAGTCTGGCTGTGACTGAGCGTCTCTGTCAGGTTGTTTTTATCACTATAGTGTATCCTGCGACCCTTATCTGCGCTGTCTTGTCAACGATGCAGTTTGCAGCTGGACCTTATGCCAGTCACTGACACAGCCTTCAGAATCACTGTTATGCTACTCCTTTTGCATAGTTATCTGCCATTCTGCAACTGCCCAGCTTTGCTAGGGTTTCCAGGCTGCCCAGACGACTCTTAAGAAACTCAAGGAAGTTTTCTCTGGGTGTTTGTTGTGCACCAGTGTTTTGGCCTTTAAACTTAGTACTTTCTTCTTTTCCATTCTTTTGATCTCTTTTGGTAAAAATGATAAGTGGGGGTAAAATCTTGTGATGAAAATTTTATAAAAAGAAAAGAAAAACAAATAAAAACCGTCATTAACATGCGCTGAAGACCTTGAACTGAGACAAACACTTTAGTGAAAGAGAGATCATAGCTAACAGATCATCTGGCTTTGTGCTTTTCAACCTTTTTGCACCCACAGGTGCACAAGAAAGACAAAACACACATCCATGTATTTATCCCTGCAGTATTTATTGTATTATGAGATGAAGGTACTTTGATCACTTAAGCTTACTGAATCTGGGAGGGATCAGACAGGAATGAATGTGCACAACTACAAAGTTAGTTCCTAACATTTCTATATAAACGTGTTATATCATGAATTAAATATGGATTTATGAAATTTGGAAATCCCTGATTTTTGTTTTTATTTTGCATGTCATTCCAACTTTTTGGTACCTGAGTTGAACAATAATAGTTTTGGGGGCTTGTACATTAAGACATGGTTGTTACTAACTCATCAGGCTGCAGTTTCAGGTATGTTGCTTTACTATGTTGTTTTATTTTTTTCTAGCAAATCTTTGTTGAGACTTGTTAGTATTTCCAAATAGATTACTGATTCATCACTCTTACATGTTCGGTGGCACACTGTGCGACAATGCATGTACTTCAGTTTTATTTGCTATTCTTTTAGTTGTCTTTCTTGATGAACCAGATTTTATCACTTCTTGCTCAACTGCAAGTCTCAACAGAAAGCACATGCCATGCAACGTCAAAAGAAATTTTCATTATGCACACAAACAGACACAGAAGTGACCTTGAATCTATTTATCAATCCAGATGCATTATCAGGATGCAGTCAGGCAACACTGTCCATGGACTCCGGTCAAGGCCAACTCTTACACACACACACACACACACACACACACACACACACACACACACACACACACACACACACACACACACACACACACCTGGAATCCTATTTCTCAGAAAATATAAACATGTTACTTATTCAGTACATTTCTAAGAAATTGCTGTTTGAAGTTTTCATGTAAAATGTAAATATTCTTATTCTAATATTCTTGCAAAATTTCTGTAAATTTAAAAACAAATGCATCATAAAAGACTTTTAACTTAAGATGAGAGCTGTTTTTAGCCACAGATTTCGGACAGCACAAAATAAATACAACATGTAAACAAAAATCCACACACATCCAAGAAAATAAATTTGCTTCTTCTTTATAAAATTAACTTAATAACTTCATTGCTTATTTATTTATCTTGCACAATGAAAACGCCTAACTGGTTCCTTGTTGAGATGTATCTGGTGACGACATCATCAGACCCACCCAGAGGCTCAAAGGAAGTATAAAAAAACCTGCTGCATGCTGCTGTTCTCACACAACTGTCACTCTCAATAGCACACAAGCTGCTCACATATTCTGCAGGGACGGGTGGGCTCGACTGTGTGGATCTTTCTACCATCATCAGCATGATTATAAGCATTGCTCTGATTTGGGCAGTTGTTGTGGGATTTTGCTGCCTCCTCTGGCTTGCTGTGGGGATAAGACGCAGGTAAGACTTAAGAAAGAGCATGTAGGATGTAATGAAGGACATGAATCTTAATTTGGGCTTGAGTATATTACTTAACTTCTGCATATATTGAATTAAACACTGACAGGAATGTTAGGATTTTGATTAATTTTCAGCTTACAGCACATAAAAAGAAGAAACATTTTTAATAGAAATGCACAAGAAGAATGATTATTATTTTCAAATACATGAGTAACACAGAGGTGACTGCTATGTAGCTATGTCAACAATCAGTCCTGAGTTGTAGGTTTGCAAAGTTTAGGAGTTGTTGTTGAGATGCAGCCAACATTTTGCTCTCTCTGATTCATTGTTTTATTTGAACATTTCAGTTTAAACTTACCTGTATTTGTAAAATAATGACTTCTTAATAATACTGAGATATTAATTTATTACTAAATTAGCTGAACTATATGAAATGCACAATATGTGCTGCTGCCAAAATCAGTCTAAAGACGTCAGTGCAGCCGAAGTCTTGAAGAAATCATTGACGCACATGCCAGACAAATGAAAGCTTTTTCATCCGGAAGTTACAGAATTCGATCCAGACAACTGAGATCCAACAAAGTGAGTTATCTCTGTGATCTCTTTCTTGTCATTGTCCTCAGGCAACCAGGTGAGCCAGCAGTTGAAAATGGTTTGATCCCCTACTTAGGTTGTGCTCTCCAGTTCGGGGCCAACCCACTTCAATTCCTCCGCAGCCGCCAGAAGAAGTACGGCCACATTTTCACCTGCAAAATTGCAGGCAGGTACATCCACTTCCTGTGCGACCCCTTCTCTTACCATTCAGTCATCAGGCAGGGAAGACACCTTGATTGGAGGAAGTTCCATTTTGCTACATCTGTCAAGGTAATTTTATGACGTGATTTGATCTTTTATTATAAAAGATATATTATATGAATACATCATATAGTCTGTTAGGACACTTTTCTTGATCCACTTTCTCATTGTATTGGTCGATCTTTCGATAGTCCTGAAGCTCTTCTTTCTTTACAAGGCGTTTGGTCATGACAGCTTTGATCCTCGCCATGGCCACACCACAGAGAACCTCCATCAGACGTTTCTGAAAACACTACAGGGGGAGGCTCTTCCCTCCCTTATTGAGACAATGATGGGGCACCTTCAGGATGTCATGCTGAAATCAGATACACTCAGCCCAAGCAAGGACCACTGGCAGGTGGACGGCATATTTGCCTTTTGCTATAAGGTCAGTAACTTGAATTTAGAGTGAAAGCATTGGCCCATGGAAGATACATTTCTCTTGAATAGTCATGATGTAGTAACTGCAAAGGTTCTACACCTATATTCTCTACTCAGGGTGGGACACAATTCATGCCACATATGTGAGTAAAAAACCCTTGAAATAGTCATTTATAAGTTTGTGCTCTGCTGTTCTTCAGGTGATGTTTGAATCTGGTTACCTAACTCTGTTTGGTAAAGAGCTTGGTGAAGACAAGTGTCAGGCTCGGCAGGCAGCCCAGAAAGCTTTGGTGCTCAATGCTTTGGAGAACTTCAAAGAATTTGACAAAATCTTCCCGGCACTTGTGGCCGGGCTGCCTATTCACGTGTTCAAAAGTGCCTACAGTGCCCGAGAGGTTAGTAGGCTGTCAGAGTCAAAGGCCTCTGAGCCATTTGTAACATTTTCATCCTCTAATATGTTTGAATGTTCTTTTTTTTACACTCTTATGTAGAACCTAGCTAAGACCATGCATGCTGAACACCTGTCCAAGAGAGAGAATGTGTCCGATTTAATCTCCATGAGGATGATCTTGAATGACTCCTTATCTACCTTCAATGACATCAGCAAAGCCAGGACCCATGTTGCTCTGCTCTGGGCCTCACAGGCTAACACCTTGCCTGCTACCTTCTGGAGTCTCTTTTATATGATCAGGTAAGCTGGTAATGGGCTGTCTCATGAAAAACCATAAGGAATAGTAAATCAAATTGTGTGTCTAATCAGTCTCGTGAGTTTTACTCTGTGTACGAACATCACACGATCCATCCATCCATCTTCATCCGCTTTATCCGAGGCCGGGTCGCGGGGGCAGCAGCCTAAGCAAAGCATCACACGATAACAAAAATAATTAGAAAAATACAGCAATAAATGGTACAGTAGTAGGACATTACCAGAAAGTTGATGCTGTTCATCTGGACATTGTTTTGCTGTGAAATTTCAATCAGTAATGGGGGCATTCAAAAGGTTATGTGTACGAAAAACCAGTGCATACAAATCAGTATCATAAATACACTATAACATAGAGGGACACCATCTCTACAGACACAGCAGCCAGGGAAGCAGAAAAACATCATATCAAAAAAGCCCTGACATGTATCAGTGGTCCCCTACATGTCACTGCTTCAATAATGAGGATGTATGCTGGTCTGAGCGTCAGTCAAGGACGTCATTCATGTGAAAAGAAAATGAGGAGGGGGCCTAATGGCACATCATTCCCCATCCTGCAACGCTCTGATTGTAGCCACTCCTCAGCTCTCTGTTAATAGTGCTCACCATGACTATCTGCACAGTATAGATTATGGATGGTTCTTGTAGAGAACCAGTTCCCAGTAGTCCAGTTCCTTGGAACTGTTCTACCTGCCCGTAGATCCTGCTTATTGGTTCTTGCAATCACGCTACAATTAGCTGATTTCAATTCATGTGTCAGAGGAGGAAAATAGCAGCACAGTCTGTCCTGATTCTCATCCCAACCGGTCGCAGCAGATGGCCCCGCCCCTCCCTGGGCCTGGTTCTGCTGGAGGTTTCTTCCTGTTAAAAGGGAGTTTTTCCTTCCCACTGTCGCCAAAGTGCTTGCTCAGAGAGGGTCATGACTGTTGGTTTTTTCTCTGGATGTATTATTGTAGGGTCGACCTTACAATATAAAGCACCTTATTGTTGTGATTTAACACAGTACAAATAAAATTTATTTGAACTGAAATTAGGATGGGGATTTAACTTGGTTTGTAGGACCAACAGGTTCACATTGTTAAATGGTAATTATGAGACAGAGTAACATGAAAGTACTTTCTCCTGTGAGTAATTAAGTAAAATACTGCATTACTTTTAAGAAATGCATTCAGTGTAAGATGTGTAATTATTACATTTATTACTTTTTTATTACTTTTATTTTTTTTTTCAACACCCGAACATTTGACCACACAGCATGTAATTAATTTGTACAAATGCAATGTTCTTGATATGCTTCTTAGCGGTGGTGGTGACTCTCAAAGGGGAGCCAATGAAAACCCAATAAGGATGATAAGAGAATCGATAAGGAACTGAATTGATAAGTGTTATTGACATTGAATCACTAAGTTCTTATCATGAAATTGACCTTTGACATTGTTAGTCAATGGGGAAACCTGCAGTCAGCTGAGACTGAAGACTTTTGAATGGCGAGATGAAATGTTTCCCACCAGATTTAGCTTTAACAGAATTAGCTTTCCTTACATTGATGACTGAGCATGCATCAAGACTTCGCAGTATTCTTGATACCTTATCACAAAGTCTTGTTGACCAATCACTGTGCAGTTTATATCCGAGAGCACAGCTCTTTTTTTTTTACAGATCCTAAGTAGGGTACCTATGGTTAAGTTATGTCATATGTCACATTACATGCAATAAAAAACTAATTGTCCAGCACTGCATGGAGGTAAGTTGTTTCCGGCTATCTAAGGAAATACTTATTATAAAAAGTAATGCTGATGTACGTTGTAGTGTTACATTGATCGCTAACATGAACATGAATTTTTACCCTCTACACTCACAGGTACTATCATGGGCCATGCCTTTGCACAGGCTACATATTTTTGTTTGTTTTGGGCCAAAGACTCGATTAGATTGGAAATCTACATGTGCTGGACAATATGTGATGTGATACATCCCACATGACTAAATATTAAAAATTGAGCAGCTTTTCAAATATTTTTTTTCCATAAACACCTTTCTCAAACACAACAAATGTATTAATTTAAAATGCAGTACGCAGCCCAATACCAATAACTTCTGCTGAAGAAAACTAATTGTTATTACAATAAAAATAATATAGGACATAAGATAACATAAGATAAGATAACTCTTTATTGTCATTGCACAGTCATACATAGTACAGTAGTACAATGAAATTGGAAAAACTGTCCTACGTCTTTCACTAAGCACAGAATAGTGAAAGAAATACACACAGTAAGAGGTTGTACCTCTGCGCAGGAGTCCAGATGCTATGAAAGGCGCTCACAAGGAAGTGCAGAAAATCCTGGGAGACTCTGGTAAGACAGTTGACCCCAGCGACCCCTCACTGAACCTCACCAGGGACCAGCTGGACAACATGCCTGTTTTGGGTGAGATTACTTATTTTACCCAGTCATTAGATCACTAGAAGAAAAAGTGACATACCTAATATTGCTAAATTAAAAGACTAGCGTTCAGAATTTTAGCATGAACATATTCGCTTTATGTCTGTCTCCTTGATGTCTACAGACAGCATCATTAAAGAAGCCATGCGTCTTTCCAGTGCTTCTATGAATGTGCGTGTTGCCAAGGAAGACTTCCTCCTTCACCTTGATAACCAAGAAGCTTACCAAATAAGGAAAGATGATGTCATAGCCTTGTATCCGCCTTTGCTGCACTATGATCCTGAAATCTATGAGGATCCTTATGTAAGAGCCGGATGGGTTATAAATAAGAAAAGTCTCTTCACCAAGAAATTACTGCATTTTTTATTGTTCTTCATTTCTTTCTCCTCTTCACTCTGCAGGAGTATAAGTTTGACCGTTTTCTGGACAACAAGGGTCAGGAGAAAACCACTTTCTACCGCAGTGGGCGGCGGCTGCGTTACTTCTACATGCCCTTCGGCTCTGGGGTCACTAAATGCCCGGGCAGATTTTTCGCTGTGTATGAGATCAAACAGTTCTTGACTCTTGTTCTGTCTTACTTTGACATGGAACTTTTAGACCCTGGTATCAAAGCCCCGCCTCTTGACCAGTCCCGTGCTGGCCTGGGTATCCTTCAGCCTACGTATGATATAGACTTCAGGTACAAACTAAAATCCAGTCAATAGGTTCTGTTGTGTTTAGACAGAGAGATTAAAGCTCATATTGTAAATAGTGTATATATTATACAGTTTTAATGAAGATCCATAACTACATATGAATGTTTTTTCTGCTTTGCGTTGCTTCTGAAGAACATATGTTGCACACATGGGAGGAGCCCTTACTCTTAGGCTTCAGAGAATCTAGTTTATAGTTTGTTAAAAATGATAAGTAGTTCCAGTGGACAGACTGGAGACATATTTGAGAGACAAATACATTTGTAGTACTGACCATGGGCGGTTCATGTTTGATCCAGGTATGCATTTGATCCTGTTAACTGTTTGCCAAAGCAAATTTCTGAGCTTTTCTAAAATCCAAGCAGTCAGTGATAAAAGGAATTCACTATGCCATGACACTGACTTGTGATTATATACATGGTCTAAAGTATAGGGAGCATTAACATCATACACAGGACCTCAGTGTCTGTCAATAAGACAGTTCAGAAACCTTGTGCACACTGCTCAGATTCATTCTTTCTTTTCTTCTCAGATAAACGTAAACTCCTTCCAGGTAACCATTGTTATGACATATATATCATTTTTTTGTTAATATAAAAATGAAAGTTAGGTTATCAGTTTAAAAATTAGAGGCTTTTGGAAAGACAAAACAAAAAAACCAAAACAAATGAAACTTTGATTAAATAAAATTCTTTACTTATCACTGCAGTGTGTTACCATTAGCATTCATCAATGAAATCTTTTCCCTGCTGTATTTATATTCTAGTATATGTAAATTGTACATTGTGAGTTGAAGTTGCTGCGGGCAGCCTTTTTATCAGTGAACAAATTGCTGCAATCAGACTCATTTACTGTCCATCAGCCTTGGAATTTGCTCTCGCTGGCACTCTCATGCTGTCAGCCAGCGCTGACCTTTATGCTAGCATGCATCTACCTTTTTAGTATCATTATTACAAGCCATGCGGTTTAATAATGATAATTTTAATTGGTGCAGTGAACATCGGTAGACCTAGAATGTAGGGATGTGGTGTAAAGACCCATTGATACTTTGGTTAGTTAACTCAGAAAGATCAGTTTGCAGCTGCTTCTAAATATCAAATTTAGAAGCAGCTGCAAATACTTTTACGTGACATGAATTATAAGCTCCGTAGTTCATAACTGAGGATATATTCAGGATGTGAAGGAATGCTCATTTGCACAATGAAGGTGTCTGTGATTGCTCATTCAAAAACCATGTTTGGTTTGTAAACAGCACGCTTGGCTGTTTTATATTGTGAATAAAACACACTGTGAGCCACAGTCTAAGTGCTCGGGGAAAGAGGGTGAATCAGTATTTATGTCCATGCTGTATTTAAATGCATTTACCTCCAAACATGGGAGTAAATTGGAACAGATTACATTCCCTTTAAATTCTGAAGGTTTTTCATTGAACTGAGGGACAGTCCACATGTGTCTTTGTTAACTGACCTGCTGTGCAAACAGATAATAAATCAATAACATTGCACTCATCTGTGTGTGTTTGTTTTGATGTACCTTCTAGTTAAAGTCAATACAAATAAAAAAGAAAGACTTTCTCTTCCAATAAATTATATAAACAGGGTTATTTAACAGCTTTCCCACAGACACAAGATGTTGACACAAACCATATATCAGTAAATATTTATGTATATGGGTGAAAATCAGACTTTGCAGTTGTTAAATACAAAACAGTCAAAAAGCATCACAAAATGAAAGGAGGAAACAATGGAGATAATGGGATGTTATAAAGTGTTGAGTTTGAAGTCAGCCACACACCACTTTACTGTGTATTTGTGCTGTGATGAAGACTAACATTAAGCATTAGTGATCATAGTGCCATGAGGTGAAATTCCTTTCACTGTCATGTTGCTCAGGGACCACAACTGTTTCATGGCATCAACACACTGACAAGTGTTTGTATGTGAAATACAAAACTACATCATGAGGCTTTCCTGACCTCACTGCTGTCGTCTTTTTATCTTCTCATATGTTTTGGTGCTAAAGATGAGGTTTGTGGATTTTCCCATAATAAGGTCAATAATCATGCGTGGTATAATGAGCACATAGTGCACAACTGAGCTAACAAGAGATTAGCTGTCTGATTCTTCTTGTGTCACACTTTAACATACTTTTGCAAACGCAGACATCCCTCAGAGGCTTTTCCCCTCAATACGTTAAAGACTGTAAATATAATACTTGTATTGCATTTATACTGATACTAGAAAGAGTGCTGGCTTGTATGTTTGCCATTTGTATGAATTTTGCCTGATTAAGTCTGGAGACTGAAACTTAATGAATATATTTCCTTCATGTAAATGATAATGTCACAACATTTACCAGTGTGAGGCTATGAGAGCTTAACTGAAGCCAGTTTAAGTAACCTTTAATAACCCAGTACTCTGCAGTAACCTCTGGAGTCCAGGCAGAAGTAGGCGAGTACACAGCTGAAAGCAGAGTCATCCACTAATCTGAACCTGAAGTAAGACAGAGGTGGTGTGTTGTTGAGAATAACACAACAACTGAAACGTCAAGCCCAGCTGCTTCTCACGTGTGTGAGTTATCTGTTAAAGTGTGGAGACAATAACATAATTATTCTCTGTTTGTCTGAAACCTGTTCCTGTTACACACACAATGGTGTTCTTGTGTAGCTTATCTGCGTAAGCAATTTAATTAAAAACTTGTACATAATGTCCTGTTTCATAATGTTGTTTCCCCCTTCGTGAATCACTACCTTATCGTGGTGGAAGGGACACACCTCTGGAAGGATCCAAGGGCCCCTGTCAGGGGATTTTGCCCCCTGCTAGGGTCTCCCATGGCAAATTGGTCCTGGGTGAGGAACCAGACAAAGAGCAATTCAAAGGACCCCCATGAGCAGAAGATCGAGGGAACAGTTCCTTCTGCCGGGGATAGCTTCCCTGAAGTGTGGCTGGCCTCTGCTTAGAGATAGGGTGAGGAGGCCTGGGAACACCTTGGTGTTCCCCCGGAAAGGCTGGAGGAGGTGGCCGAGGAGAGGGAAGTCTGGGCTTCTCACCTTCTGCATGTGTTTCATCCAAAGGACATTCTCGATTAATTCACCCGCCACTTCATCTGTCCATTTCCTGCTCATTGCGTCAGATGTTTAGTTACTCCTCAGCCTCCTTTATCAATAATGGTACTTGTGATAAATGTAGCCCATTTGCAGCTTGGCTTCGCACTCTTGAAAACCTGCAGCTAGCTACATCCCCGTAGGCAGTCCAGACGAAGGTAGAGTTGTCCCCATTAGCTCTCCACAGCAGATTGTCCCGAGCAGCTGGGGAAAGAGGGCGGCTGGGTGACGGTGAGGAGGAAGCATAGTCCTAAACAGAAGCCCCAGATACACCACCAACCTGTTCATGTGTCTAACCGTTTTTCCCCACTCGGCGACACACCCGCCGGGGGTCAAACTCTGGTAATTGGTGATTCTGTTCTCAGACATGTGAAGCTAGAGACACCGGCAACCATAGTCAATTGTCTTCCAGGGGCCAGAGCAGGCGACATTGAGGGAAATGTAAAACTGCTGGCTGAGGGTTACTATAATTCACTGTAATGTACACTAATGACACCCAGTTACGCCAATCAGAGGTCACTAAAATCAATATCGAATCAGTGTGCAACTTTGCCAAAACAATGTGGGACTCTGTAGCTTTCTCTGGTCCCCTCCCCAATCAGACCAGCAGTGACATGTTTAGCCGCATGTTCTCCTTAAACTGCTGGTTGTCTGAGTGGTGTCCCAGAAACGATGTGGGCTCCCCCTGCTTCCCTTAGGCAGTGTCATCAGAAGACATAGCATACATTTTCACTGCTATGTTGATGACACCCAGCTCTATCTGTCCATGAAGCCAGATAACACACACCAATTAGTTAAACTGCAGGAATGTCTTAAAGACATAAAGACCTTGATGGCCGCTAACTTTCTGCTTCTTAATTTCCAGTTTGGATTCAGGAGCCAGACACTCATATCTGTTATTAATCTCTGTCTCTCTTCCACAGCATGTCTTTATCCTGTCTTCCTTCTCTCAGTCCAACCAATCACAGCAGATGGCCCCGCCCCTCCCTGAGCCTGGTTCTGCTGGAGGGTTCTTCCTGTTAAAAGGGAGTTTTTCCTTCCCACTGTCGCCAAAGTGCTGCTCATAGGGGGTCATATGATTGTTGGGTTTTTCTCTGTATGTATCACTGTAGGGTCTACCTTACAATACTGGTGTTTTGATTTGGTGCTGTATAAATAACATTGAATTGAATTTGTGAACTCACCACTCGTACTAAAAAGCATATTCTACAAATCTCATTCATACTTTATTGCACTTTCTTGTAGGTGAAAAATGATTGTAATGCCAGTCCCTTTGAATGGAATGTGCTCTTTTAAGAGCCATACTTTCACGTGTTTTTTAATAATAGTCTTTAGAGACCATTCTCCAGATTGTCTAATTATCTATCTAAATATCTAAAAAGTGAGGAGGAAGGGAGCCAGGTGCTGTTGCAGGAGAAGACATGTACTATCATAATGACCCTAAATATGTTTCTGTCTCAGATATATAGTCATGCAATGGGGAATTTTACAGATTGGAAGAAATTAGTAACTTTCTTAATGAAAGATTTGGAAAATCTGTAAAGTGAGTGAGTATTTTCCAGTTTTAGCAAAACAAGTCAAAAGTATGCCGACTTCATGTATAACATGACATGCAGAGTTCTGTGGATATGGATCTGGCTGAAAAAACACACAACAAGTCTCAGACACTTATAGTTAAACAAGGAAAAGGTTAAAGAAATTAAAGACTGCATAATAACATTATAATTACACTCGTGCACTAGTGCATGCTGCACTTGGTGATCTTTCTTCTTTACTTTCTTTGTGGTTTGGTGGAAGAGCTGATTTTTTTGTCACATCTGACTGATTTTTCTGCTGTTTAAACCAGCGAGATTTTGTTTCTTCCAGAGCTTAATGTTGACATTATTTCTACCACAGAAATAGTGACAGGAAAGGTCAATGGTGAAGAAGGATGTAAATGGTTTTATAACAGCCTCAATGACTCTTTTAACCACTATCATATCAATATCATTACAATCCAAAGATTTGTGATTTTTACATTTTTTGACAATTTCAAGAACTTCATTTTCATCAACGGCTGTGAGAAACATAGAATATGGATTTCTGTCAATCAGTGTATCGGGTTTTTCCTGTGCTTTCCCAGGATGAGTGATTGTTCTTGCTAAATTTGGTCCAGCAGTTACAAAGAATTCATTGAGACTATTTGCCACAACATCCATATTGTATTCTTCATGGTCATTACAAATGAAATACTTGGGATAGTTCTTTCGTCCAGTCCCACATTTTATAACACTGTTCAGGATTTCCCATAATCTTTTATTATTATTTCTATTTATGTCTAATTGTTTCTTATAGTATTCCTTTTTACTAAATCTAAGTATATTAGTTAACCTATTTTTATATCTTTTGTATCTGATTTCAGCATCTTTAGTTCTCGTTCTTAAGAACTCTCTGTATAGAGCATTTTTCTTTATACATGCATTTTGCAGACCTTTTGTTATCCATGGACAGTCCATATATTTCTGTTTCCTACTATATTGCTTTATTGGACAGTTGGTATTGTACAGTAATGTAAATATTCTAAGGAATTTATTATAAGCACTATTAACGTCCTGTTCCTGATATACTTCACCCCAGTTTTCCTTCAATAAATCTTTTTTAAATGCATTCATTCTTTCTTCTGTTCTTACTCGTCTGTACTCTTTTTTACTGTCCATTTTATTGATCTTGTAATTCCTATCATAGATTGTAAAAATTGGAAGATGGTCACTTATGTCGTTAATCAGGAGTCCACTTACAGTCTTATTTTCAATGTCATTTGTAAAAATGTTGTCTATGAGAGTTGCACAATGTGATGTAATCCTGGTAGGTCTAGTAATTTTAGGGAATAGGTTCATACAGTGCATTGTGTTTATAAATTCCTCAGTGGTTTTATGTTTATTTGGGTTTAGCAAATCAATATTGAAGTCTCCACAAATGAAAACTTTTTTGCGAGCTATTTCAATAAATGTTTCTTCTATCCAGTCTTTAAATGTCTCAATACTACTACCTGGAGCTCTGTATATACAGCTAATGATTACATTTTTACTTTTTTCTTTACAAATTTCAACTGTAATACATTCTAGTACATTATCAATCACCATCGTCATCTTTTCCACCACATTAAATTTCAAGGATTTGTCCACATTCAAGGCCACTCCTTCTCCTCCTTTGTTTCGCCTAGTTATAAATGTGAATTCATAACCCTCCAGTTCAAAGTCTGTTCCTTTTTCCATATTGATCCAAGTTTCTGTGTGTTTTTAAGGTATTGATGTATGTGGATGGCTGGGAATGTGTGTGGTGTAAATGGCATCACACTGATCTAAGAAAGGCTGAGGCCTGATCACCCTCATGCTCTTTCTGAACCTATCTGGTAGGTGGCTTATACAGCTGATACTAGAGCTTATAGCTCAGAGGTTTAAACCCGTGCCCAGGAGCCATAAATTCTGTAGATTTGTCCCTGTGTTCCAATTAGATTGTTCACCTGACTGTTCTGGATTTTGGTGAAATCTAGGAGGGGTGGATGTAACGGGTGTATTAAAAAAGAATTTATATTTCACCAAAGATCCATCCTGCAGTGTTATCTCGCTTTGTCAGTATTGGTTATGTATATGTGTTTATTTATATATGTTTATTTTCTGTATTTATATTTTGGGAGCTTTTATTTTGTTTGTGTGACCTTTGACTTCCCACGAAGTCACTTCCTGTAGCTGCGCGCTATTTTCCTCAGTCGCCTAGAGGCCCCGCTGAGGAGAGGTGTTCATGCAGAAGTCCAGTAAAGTGAAGTTGCTGTACTGTTTTGTTTTTATTTTAAACAGTTCTGGGAGAATAAATCCACCCGGCTGGCAAAGTGAGAGCTGACTCCTCTGGTCATTCGCACAACACAACGCAGAGAACTAACGGCAATAAGAGTTTAAGGCCAGACCGGCTACACTAAGACATGGAAACATCAACAGAGGAACCAAAGTTAAACAGGAAACATAAAACAGAGAAGCGGGCTTGACAGGAAACAGCTGACAGGGGAGACAGAGACAGAAACCAAAAGACTAAGAACTCCAAATAACACTGAAACAAAAAAACTAGAGATTCAAATTAAGACAAAAAAGACTATTAATAATAAACAACACAAAACACTTGGTCACAGACCCAGGACCGTGTCAATCTTAGGCTGGAGACGGGCTTTTTAAAAACTGTCTTAAGTGAAGTGACACAGAGACGTAGAGGTGAGGGATCTCTGTTTGTCGGAACTGACTTTAATTGCACTGAAAATCCCTCTTTGGACAGAAATAATCCAGGACCACATGTTTCCTTCCTTCCTTCAGAAATAGTTTAAGCACCCTTACAGAAACTTTCACAGTAGAAATGCACAGTATACATGGAGTCATATCAAAAAGTCAGTGATTGATCCCTGGAAAGGCTTGAAAGGTTTTACAGTTTTAAACACTATGTTAAGGTTTTTAAGTTGGAGACGTGTGAATTATCCCTGCAGAGATTACGTCTCCATTGCTCTAGAGTCCAGTGACAGCACGCTTTAAATAACTGAATCCAACACTTTGCAGTGATCTAAGGTTTAGATGGGGCTACCTGGCCATGACAACTCATTTCTGTGTACTGGACAGATGAATGAAGGGAAACGTGAATGAAAGTCACTGGGTTACAGAGCACGACTACAGACCAATCTGCAGTCCAATGACTCTGCAGGAAGTTGGTGACGTATCCGTTGATCCCGCTCTGTGATTTTACATGGCCTACCACTTTGTGGCTAAGTTGCTTTGGTCCTAATCACTTCCACATTTGTGGGACAGGTGGCATCTTATCATGATACTGCACTGAAAATCTCAGAGTTCCTGTGAGACCCACTCTTTTATATTCTTGTAAATTTTCACTTTATAGTGTATTTCCACTAGGGTGGAGACTTCTGTGGTTTGTGGTCACAGCACCTAGTCCTCCTGGGGGACCACTTTGGACTTTACCTTTCACAGCTGATCTGGTTCCTTCAGCCCATGCTACTGTTCTGTTGTTTAGTGTTACTTTCTGATCCACTGGTATTGCCACATCTATCTGCTGTCTTCTGTTCCCTCTCAGCCACTGCTACGTTGGGTTGGTTGTCCAGCAGCTGCTTTTCTGTCTTGAATGCAGATTGTAACTCAAATAGATTGCCTATTGTGAGGCGCTAAAACAGAAAAGCATTGTACATTGGCTAAGCTAGTGAGCCTCTATGTTTCTATAATGTGTTGTTCTTTTAGAGTGTGCTGTGTTTGAGCCACCAATAATAAGCCAGCCAGTCTGACCAGTGTATATCCTGTTTTTATCCAGCTACAATGCAAAATTGTGGAATCATTTTGCATTGTGTGCATTGTGTAATTTTGCATTGTTGAGTTTTTGGACCAGTTACAAAAAGTATAACAAGCTCAGTTCTTCTCTCTTGTCTTGATACTTTTTCTTATAATGAGCTGTGGAGGCGAAGGAGGTGCATTCCAGAACAGATTCATTTAAAATGTGAAACGACACCATTAAACAAGCATTTGCTCCCACTAATTCGATGTATCCAGAACTTTACTGTGTATTTGTGTTGTGATGAAGACTAACATTAAGCATTAGTGATCATAGTGCCATGAGGTGAAATTCCTTTCACTGTCATGTTGCTCAGGGACCACAACTGTTTCATGGCATCAACACACTGACAAGTGTTTGTATGTGAAATACAAAACTACATCATGAGGCTTTCCTGACCTCACTGGTGTACTTTTTTAAATCTTCTCATATGTTTTGGTGCTAAAGATGAGGTTTGTGGATTTTCCCATAATAAGGTCAATAATCATGCGTGGTATAATGAGCACATAGTGCACAATCGTGTTGGTGAGGTGAGAAGTATTTATATATGAGTATGAATATTTTTCCTTCATGTAAATGATAATGTCACAACATTTACCAGTGTGAGGCTATGAGAGCTTAACTGAAGCCAGTTTAAGTAACCTTTAATAACCCAGTACTCTGCAGTAACCTCTGGAGTCCAGGCAGAAGTAGGCGAGTACACAGCTGAAAGCAGAGTCATCCACTAATCTGAACCTGAAGTAAGACAGAGGTGGTGTGTTGTTGGTTTTTTTTTTTGCCTGTCCCGTTTGTTTCTTTAACCATCAGAATTATTGTCTGAAAGATGCCCAACGGATTTACCTTACCAAGTGGATCATCACTGCCTTGCTGTATTGGTCCGTTTGGTTGAACTTTGTTATTATTATATTTTTATTTTATTTTATTTTCAGTTATTACAGATGGGACAGACATGACTGGGGGATAGGAAAGGGAGAAAGAAAAGAAAGAAAGAGAGGGAAAGAAAAACAGAGGGACAGTGAGAGAGGGAGCTTCTAAAAAAGAAGAAAAAAATCTCCTGGATCACCTGTTGAGAGAAGGAAAAAAAAGAGTAAACAAGCATAAAAGAGCAACATAATAAACACAACACCATCACATTAATCTAACTAAGTGTAAATAACAGTAAATACTAAATATTGAATATTATTGTGCAGCACGCAGGACCAACAGCGCACAGTGTGCTTTGAGGTAGCAGCCAAGAAAGGTGTAGTCTGTGCCTGTGAACACCCGTGTGTACACCCGGACCAGCGCGCTTGTATTCAAAAGGGTTCCCCATGTAATGGTCAGTTAGAGGGTGTAGAGAGCCATAGCCCCGCCCCCCAGGGCATGAAGCAGGCATGGAGGAGATCCAGGCCCCAGACATCCAGATGCCCCAGAGTACGAGAGCCCAAGGAGGACCACCGGAGGGGCATCTGTGCCACCCTCCTGGGAAGACGAGGGGTCACCCATCAGCCACGGAGCAGAAGCCAGAGGGGGCTCTGCTGGCAGCCAGCTGTGAAAGAGTGGACGGAGTCCCAGGCCCCAAGGCCTGGGCCCCCGACCCCCACCACCCAGAAGGGCCCCGACCGAGCCAAAGATGCCAGGCCCTGCTAAGCAGCCACCAGGAGTGAGTCGGTACATACCTGAGCGCCCAGCCCTGTACACTGACAACCACCAACCCACCGACGTCTGAGGGCATCAGCCAACAGCAGGGAGTGTGGTGGGTGGAGATAGGCCTCCACACCTGGGGGGGCTGAGCTGTTCCCAGAGAGGTGGAGTCTAAGACCCGACCTGACATATAGACACAGATGAACAGGCGCACGCAGACACGAACGTGCATTCCCAACCTGCACACATATACAAACACTCACCCAACATGGAGACACACACAAACAGACACTGTACACACACTCACACTGCCCAAACATCCTCTATACCCCAGGTCCAGGTACCCTCGCCCCCAGAGGGGGAATCCGCCCCCAGAACCAGGAGATGTTACCCTTCCCCCGGGGTGGAGACAGGCAGACCCTGGTCCCGCAGTAGCAGGGAGGCCCAGCATCCCAGACCGGACGGCCAACTCCTCCTCCGCGCCCTCCGCCCCAATGGCGAACAGAGAACGGGGGTTTGTGACCACCCCATACCTCCCTCTGCCCGCTCATATGTGGTGTTGCTGCATGTTGTTCTAAAGTGCACTTAAAACACAGGAGGGCATGGTGCTGCTGCCAGAGAACAGCAGGTGTCAGCACGGCCCCTCCCGAGAACCTCAATGTCCACATGCATTTAAAATTGAGAGGTGGGCACCGGACACAGAGGTGAGGTTGGATACACAGACCGTCCTGTGGGCGCCGTGTAACGTGCCCACCCCCAAGGCCCTACATGTATGTGTTATGAGAGTGTGAGTAATGTGATACTTGAATTGCATTTATACTGATACTAGAAAGAGTGCTGGCTTGTATGTTTGCCATTTGTATGAATTTTGCCTGATTAAGTCTGGAGACTGAAACTTAATGAATATATTTCCTTCATGTAAATGATAATGTCACAACATTTACCAGTGTGAGGCTATGAGAGCTTAACTGAAGCCAGTTTAAGTAACCTTTAATAACCCAGTACTCTGCAGTAACCTCTGGAGTCCAGGCAGAAGTAGGCGAGTACACAGCTGAAAGCAGAGTCATCCACTAATCTGAACCTGAAGTAAGACAGAGGTGGTGTGTTGTTGAGAATAACACAACAACTGAAACGTCAAGCCCAGCTGCTTCTTGTGTGTGTGAGTTATCTGTTAAAGTGTGGAGAATACAACATAATTATTGTCTGGTGAACTCATGAAGTTGCTTAAGAGCAACTTCTATAAATCTCGTGCTTTACTTTACCTTAAACTTTCACTGTTGGTCTAAAGTTAGGGTCATTTTTATTTTGTTTCCAGTGTAGCAGTAATGGAGAAACTTCAGTATACCTCAAGAAAGTAATTGTAATCCAGTCCCTTTGAATGTGCTCTTTTAAAGAGCTGTACATTGATGTGTTTTTAAAATAGTCTCTTGCAGCCGTTCTTCAGACAGTCTAAGTATCTGACATTTGCTTCTTTTTCACCCATTTTCAGCCCAGTCCTTGTACCTTGTAAAATCTAACTACAACTACAGTGCAGTCAGAGGTTTGCCTGTCCCATTTGGTTCTTTAGCCATCAGATCTGTTGTCTGAAGACCAACAAGGAGACCCAAGGGATTTACTTTGCCAAATGGATCATCACAGCTTTGCCGTATTGGTCCATTTAATAATAATGGATTGCATTTATATAGCGCTTTTCAAGGCACCCAAAGCGCTTTACAATGCCACTATTCATTCACTCTCACATTCACACACTGGTGGAGGCAGCTACAGTTGTAGCCACAGCTGCCCTGGGGCAGACTGACAGAAGCCAGGCTGCCATATTGCGCCATCGGCCCCTCTGGCCAACACCAGTAGGCGGTAGGTGAAGTGTCTTGCCCAAGGACACAACGACCAGGACAGAGAGTACGGGGATCGAACCGGCGACCTTCCGGTTACAGATGCGCTTCCCAACCCCCCTGAGCCACGGTCGCCTTTGTTGTTATTTTTATTTTATTTTATTTTCAGTTGTTACAGACGGGACAGACATGACTGAGGGACAGGAAAGGGAGAAAGAAAGATGAAGGGAAAGAAAAACAGAAGGGGAGAGGGACAGTGAGAAAGGAAACTTAAAAAGAGAAAGAAGAAGAAAAATCTCCTGGATCAGCTGTTGAGAGAAAAAAGAGAAAACAAGCAAAAAACAGAGCAACATACTAAACACAACAGCATCGCATTAATCTAGCTAAGTGTAAACAGCAGTAAATATTGAATGTTGTTGTGCAGCAAGCAGGACCGACAGCGCACAATGTGCTTGGAAATAGCAGCCAAGAAAGGTGTAGTTTGTGTCTATGGACAGTGAACACCTGTGTGCACACCTGTGTGGATCAGCGCGCTTGTATTCAAAAGGTAGAGAGGCATAGCCCCGCCCCCAGGGCATGAAGCAGGCATGGAGGAGATCCAGACCCCAGACATCCAGAGGCCCCAGAGTGCGAGAGCCCAAGGAGGACCACCGGAGGGGAAAAAAGAAGAATTAAAGGAATTGGTTACCTTGGTTTGAATTTATTTTGGATTTTCTCAGAACCACATACATGCAGACTCAGATATATCCATCCCAACTAATTTGTGGATACATATCTCTTAGCAACTTGCACCTCGACTAACTGCTTTTGGCAGCCATCAACTACCTGGCTGGATATTTAACAACTCTTCTTGGTAAAATTGGTATAATTCATTTAACCTCCTAGGACCTGGCGTCCACATATGTGGACATCACATTTTGGGTTATTTAGACCAAAATACTAAATTTTGCTCAACAAGGGCCTGATATCCACTTACGAGGACATTATCCTGCTACTGTTCTATTGAAATTTTAAACGAATATACTCATATGTGGCTCTCATTTTTCTTAGAAACAAAAATCAGGTAAAAAAAATAATCTGGTAATTCTTCGTTTTTACATTCATCAGGTCCCAATCAGCCCAAATATCAAAGAGAAATTTAAAAATGCATGCCGTGGAAGAGTTCGAGTCTTAGGAGGTTAAATTGGTTGATTTACAAATTAAGGTTGGGGACTGAAGCCTGTTTACCTGCTTTATCTATTCCAAACCCAGTCGTCAGTGTGATTCCTGTTGGAACACCCAGGTATGTCCAGGTTTTATCAAAAGAATAAATTACCTGAAAATAATCAAATAACACTGAAACTCAAAAAAAATAAACAATGTCAAATCATCAAAAAGTAAATTGTAATGAGGAACCCAATGAAACTAAACTAAAAACAAAACCCTAACAATGAAAGCTAATTGTGAAATAAAAACGAATTAGACAATACAAATCTATCATAACTATGATATCATAACTCAGTGCTAGCAATATAATTATTTAAAAGCTAGGAACTTAGGAAAAATACCATGAAACATATTCATACCTGAGTCATACTCGTGCTTCACTCTCCTTAGTATATAAGCATGCTCCCCACGCTGCCATAGACCTACTAATACTGAGATCCATGATACTTTCAATGACCACATTAATGTCACAATGCAGCTTCATACCAGCTTACTCTCACCTCCATGTTTATTCCTTGGTCAGGTCCGTGCTGGAACCACTCAGCTGTGCAGAATGATGCTGGCCACCCCCACTGCACCAGTGTTTCAGCTCTGATGGTCTTGTTGCATCTCATCTCATCGAATCCTTTTTATTATCTGAACTTCTGTTCAGGCAGCTCCAGGTTGAGGTTGAGAGTCCTTGGGCTTAGTGACAGTTAACTATTTCAATAAACAAATAACACAAATATTTTTTACTTTTTCAAATGATTAATAGCTCGAACTTATGAGTATTAATTAGTGCACCTTATTACACAGGTTCGAAGGAATCTAATCTTACAACAAAATGCCAGATGCACAAAGATGCCCCTGAGACAATCCAGCAAATAACAGCAGGGTGCAAGATGCTAGCAGGCAGGACATGGAACACCATAACCAAGTAGCCAACACAGTATACAGAAACATCTGTGCTGAGTATGGCCTTGAAGTCCTGAGGTCAAACAGGACACGTGGGACTTCTAGATCCAGAAAGACAAACTAGTGATGGCTGGCCAACCAGACATAGTAGTGATGCACAAGCAGAGGAAGATGGCTCTTGTGATAACAAATAAATGGACTGATTCTTATATAGCACTTCTCTACTCTCCCAGAGTAAAGCGCTGTATACAACTTGCCTCCTTCACCCACTCATACAAGCACTTCCTTCTATACTTAAGTCTTAAATCTAAGTATTCACACACATCACAGAGCATGCCAAGATACTTGGCATGCAGACTGGGGAAGCCAAGGATTGAACCCCCAACCTTCCTTCAGTCAGAGACTGATCTGCTCTACCACCAGAGCCACAGCCACTCCAAGCTTACAGCACCTGGTATTCCGAGGAGGTCTCCCATCCCATCTATCTAAGTACTAACCAAGCCCCAACCCTGCTTAGCTTCTGCGATCAGACGAGCTCGGGCGTGCTAAGGGTGGTGTGGCCGTAAGCCAAGCCAAGTGACAGCAACATCAGGAAAAAGGGCTGAAAGGGGAGCTTGTATTCATTGTGGTAGTGAGCGAGCAAAAAAGTGGATTTGTTGCTGACTACCAACTTCTCGGCTTTACATGCATTATCTCCTCCTGCCGGCACTACAACTTCTGCATGCAGAATTTCTGCAATTTCTGCAGGCGTGTTCATTTCACGCTTTGGAGAGGCAACGCGTGAAATGAACACACTGAACTGGCATGTCTATTACACACTGTGCCGTGATATCAGGTTGTATTAGTACAATTATGTCACCTACATGTGACTCACACATGCTGGAATGTGCATTACTTCAGCAAAGGCATTTAGATAATTGCTATCTTGGAAAAGGATGAAGTGTGAGATTACAAACAAGTTCTGGTTCATGACTGTGACAGTCTTACTGAGGTGGGAGGAGTTCATGTGCAAAACAACAACAGGCTGACATCTTCAGTATTGTCTCCTGGACGTGTATGTTAGATAGATGGACGTGCAGTTCTCAGACACGTAACACTTTGAATAAGTCAAACCCTCTGGGATCGAGAAGTTCCAGTAAGCTTTCATTAGAGGATCACATTTTAAGTGACTGCACATTTAAGATTTTAGCATAATGAGTCATAAGATCTGAGAAGATTCCAAGATTTCGCATTAAAATTCATAGTAAATACAAAATACCAAGGTGGGATTTTGTAGTCTATCATACTGACACAAGAATCAGATAAAGTGAATATAATATCAGATATTTAGATTGAACTGAATAAAGACAAAAACACAGCTTTTTTGATATTTGCATAGGCAGTAAAACCAGATTATGACAGAAAATGTAGCAAACTGAAAGCTAAATGTGAGCCTTGTCGGTGTGGTGCCTTTCAGGACACATGGATTTGTGATGAGTGCCGTCTGGTTCAGTCCTAACTGAAAATCAGTTTTTTACTTTTCTCAATCACACATTGGATACTGCTGCTTCCAATGCACTTCTATTACAGGATTTCAACTGTGAGGAAAAATGGAAGATGTGTGTATAAAAAAGTAAAACAAAAATCAAAACCAAACACAGAATTGTTTCTTGAATTGAACTTAGAATAACAGTGCCTCTGACCTTACTATTTCAGCCACTATTGAGCTTTTCATACTGTATTTTTGATCCAGGAACTTGGTGATGTCTGACTATATGGAGACAATGATTATTATTTTCTCACTGATCTATTTAAAACTAGGATGGGATAAGAAAGAGAGAGAAGAAAAAGATGAATCATGAAGCAGAAGAAGGAATAAGAAAATCATAGATAGGAGGAAGTAATGAGAAACAGAGGTCAGCTGAGGCACAAGGACAATCAAAGACCATATTAAAAAAATAAAATAAAAATCAGTTCCACTTAAAACCAATGGCCTTTTCCTCCCTCTAATAACCTGAATGGATCAACCACCCCTTCCTGCCTCACATTCTCTGCACACATAAACGTTTAAGAACCATGTTAGAGCGCTTTCACCCCAGAAGTAGCTCTAACACAGTGGTACGCAAGAGGCTGGTGGTGGGGGGACTCGCCGAATTCAAAAGGTCTAAATTTGCACTAATACAGTTAAATACATGTGTATATAGCACCCTCTGGTGTTCAGTAAAAAATATTGCAGTAAACTAAACTAACCAGATCTGTGAATTCTAAAATTCACAGATCTGGTTCATTTTCTCACAGCACAAATTATATATAAAGCAATAAATAACCTGCTTCCTGACAATATTCTATAATGTTTTCTAAAAGGGAACGGGGATACAATTTGAGGGGGGAATTAAATTTAAAACATCCTCGTATCTGTACAACATTAAAAAGTTTTTGCATCTCTGTGTGTGGAGTGAAGCTGTGGAACAGACTAAGTAAAGATATGAAGCAATGTCCAAGCATGGCGCAGTTTAAAAAGCGGTTTAAGGATATGGTTTTTACAGGGTACAGGGAAAAGGTAGAGATTTGATAGGGTGTTCTTGTCTAATATTTTCATGTGTGTGCGCATGCACGGGTTTGTTGGTATGGGTATATATGTATGTGTATATGTGTGTATGTATATATATGTGTGTGTATATGTGTGTATGTATATATATGTGTGTGTATATGTATGTGTATATATATATATATATATATGTATGTGTATGTATATATATATATATATATATGTGTATGTGTGTGTATGTATGTGTGTGTGTATATATATATATATATATATATATATATATATATATATATATATATATATATATACATACACATACATATATATATATATATATATATGTATGTGTATGTATATATATATATATATATATATATATATATATATATATATATATATATATATATATATTGCCCGTAGTGCTGCATTAACATCATCTAGCAGACCTTCTGAGGGTACTTCACGTAATCTTGGTAACCGGCTACGGGGGATCCAGGTTTCAAGCTTGGCCATGATTCTATTTTTCAGGTCAGTTCCTCTCGCACTCAACGATCCTTCTCCTATCGCACTTGGGGCTACGTACCCAATCTCGGGTGGGGGTGATGAAATCGCCCCCCTGACCTGGCGTCCTGACTCCTCCTTGCCGTAGCATTTGTGTTGTACCTCGTCAATCTCTAGCTGTGAGAGCAGTCCCTTCTTTCGAATGTTGGAACACTGAGCTACTAGTTGTTTCGCCGTCATTGTGGATGTTGGGTATCGAAGAATCCATAGGACCCTAAGAGCCTTCATCAGGAACTCAATGGGGATGTGGCGTACAACACTAGAGGCCAACTCCAAGCCCATAGCACAAGTCACCATCAAGTGCGGGATCTACCAAGGAGATGCTCTGTCCCCACTGCTGTTCTGCATAGGCCTGAACCCCCTCAGTGAGATCATTAACAAGACTGGCTACGGATACTGACTACGGAACGGAGCAGTTGTCAGCCACCTCCTGTACATGGATGACATCAAGCTGTATGCCAAGAGTGAACGAGACATCGATTCACTGATCCACACTACCAGGCTATACAGCAATGACATTGGAATGTCGTTCGGACTGGAGAAGTGTAGTCGGATGGTAACAAAGAGAGGGAAGGTAGTCAGAACTGAGGGGATTGAACTACCAGAAGGCAACATTGCAGACATAGAGGACAGTTACAAGTACTTGGGGATCCCACAGGCGAATGGGAACCATGAAGAGGCCGCTAGAAAAGCTGCAACCACCAAGTACCTGCAGAGGGTCAGGCAAGTCCTGAGGAGTCAGCTGAACGGTAAGAACAAGATCCGGGCCATCAACACGTACGCCCTGCCCGTGATCAGGTACCCTGCTGGGGTAATAGGCTGGCCAAAGGAGGAGATAGAAGCCACTGACATAAAGACAAGAAAGCTCCTTACCATGCATGGAGGGTTTCACCCCAAATCCAGCACCCTGAGGCTGTACGCTAAGCGGAAGGAAGGGGGCCGGGGACTGGTGAGTGTCAGCACCACAGTCCAGGATGAGACAAGGAACATCCAAGAATACATTGGGAAGATGGCCCCAACTGACCGAGTGCTCAGTGAATACCTCAGGCAGCAGAAACCCAAAAAAGAGGAGGGAGACGAGGAACCATCATGGAAGGACAGGCCCCTGCACGGTATGTACCACCGGCAGATAGAGGAGGTGGCTGATATCCAGAAATCCTACCAGTGGCTGGACAAAGCTGGACTGAAAGACAGCACAGAAGCACTAATCATGGCAGCACAAGAACAAGCTCTGAGCACAAGATCCATAGAGGCTGGGGTCTATCACACCAGGCAAGACCCCAGGTGCAGGCTGTGTAAAGATGCCCCAGAGACAATCCAGCACATAACAGCAGGGTGCAAGATGCTAGCAGGCAAGGCATACATGGAACGCCATAACCAAGTGGCCGGCATAGTGTACAGGAACATCTGTGCCGAGTATAACCTGGAAGTCCCGAGGTCAAAATGGGAGATGCCCCCAAGGGTGGTGGAGAATGACCGAGCTAAGATCCTGTGGGACTTCCAGATACAGACGGACAAAATGGTGGTGGCTAACCAACCGGACATAGTGGTGGTAGACAAACAGAAGAAGACGGCCGTAGTGATCGATGTAGCGGTTCCGAATGACAGCAATATCAGGAAGAAGGAACACGAGAAGCTGGAGAAATACCAAGGGCTCAGAGAAGAGCTCGAGAGGATGTGGAGGGTGAAGGTAACGGTGGTCCCCGTGGTAATCGGAGCACTAGGTGCGGTGACTCCCAAGCTAGGCGAGTGGCTCCAGCAGATCCCGGGAACAACATCGGAGATCTCTGTCCAGAAGAGCGCAGTCCTGGGAACAGCTAAGATACTGCGCAGGACCCTCAAGCTCCCAGGCCTCTGGTAGAGGATCCGAGCTTGAAGGATAAACCGCCCGCAGGGGCGTGCTGGGTGTTTTTTATATATATATATATTATATATATATAAAATTGTAGGTTGTGTATCCTTCAGGTGTTAATGGGGTTATTGAAAATGTGTATATGTGCGTATGTGTGTATATACGTAGGTATGGATAGATAGAAACATATATGTGTATATATTAAAAAAAAAAAAAAAAAAAAAAAATTACACATAACATATAATGTAATTACAAGGAGGTATTTCTGTAGTCTATTGATACTAGATAGTGGAAAAGGGGTGGGATTAAATAAGCTTATGCTTCTTCCTGCTCCTTTTTGAACATGGACGTTATTTGGAGTTGTGGTTGCTCGTTTTCCTTTTGTTTGCTTTGTTCATTTGTCTCTTTTAATTCTATTTTTTTTTTATATACTTTTTCAACATGTTCAAAATAAAGATTCAATCAATCAATCAAAACTGACAGCCACCTGACTGTTGAAGTGGCCTCCAGCATTCACTGAGAGGCTCTTGCTGCAAAGATAATAACTGTCAGTCTGAAACATGTTTTGGACACCACAGTAAAAATGGTCAACTTTGTGAACTCCTGCTTATTTGCTGCGTTGTGCAGTGAGATGGACAGCGAGCATGAGACTTTATTACTCCACACAGAGGTTTGCTGGCTATCAAGGACAGTAGTAATAAGGGGGCATTAGTCCAATATGGCGGCCAACCAAACCGGTTTGACAACCGGTTTGACCGGTTTCGTGTGTGTGCGCATGCGCGTTCAGGTGTGTTGAGGGTACCCGAGTTCATGTGTGGAAACACACAGGGTGTCAGAGGGGTTATATGAGTTTATGTGCTTTTAACTGGGTTTTAATTTAATCAAACCATAGGGTTTTTTAATTAAACTATTTTTATCACTTAGGTGTGTCTCAACATTCAGTTATGCAGACATATGTGTTCTTAAAAGCAATTCTTTGTTTTGTGGGTGGAGTGGAAGCTGTTTTGGTTCACAGTGCACCTTAACAAAGAGGGGATGCTTTTTATTTACATCTAGTCAAAAGTGTTGGTAATAGTGTTTTAGTCACACTAATTTTGTGATTCTGACAATATCTCAGCTTGCAGTGATGCAAGCATTTTATTTTAAAAACGGCACAAATGGGAATTTCTTCTGAATGGGTAATGTCAGCATGTTCACAAGCGTTTCATTTCATCAAACCACTAGTTTTAATTTAACTAGTTTTTACGCATCTACTGGGGTTTCTTTCCAGGGTTGATGCGATCGTTTTATTTAAAAATCGGGATTTCGGAATGTTGAACTAAGAGGGAGACAAAGCCAGCTAGTTTTTAACACAGTAAATGGTCACAAATAACATTCAGTCCTTTAGAAAATAAATGCTATTGGGCTACTTCTAAAACACGTTGCACACGATGTCACCTTTCCCCCCAAAGCAACCAGTATCGCTCTTTTCAAACTAATCGTGTTTTAATCACACTCATTTTGTGATTCGGATGTCACAGCGATGCAAGCATTTTATTTATTTAAAAACGGATCAAACGGGCATTTCTTCTGTAAGGGGTTTCATGGTTTCAGAGTAGTTTTTAACACAACAGATGGTCGCAAATAACATTCAGCTCTTTAGAAAATAAACGCTGCAGTGATACTTCCAAAACCTGTAGCCCAGACCTGCTCCGTATTTTCAACAGCTGGCTAATTGTTAGAATTTGTTCAGGATTACAAAAGCCCACCACGGGAATCATTTAATTGTTGGGATTCCTTAGGAAAAGCCGACAAGTGTACCAGTCGAGCAAGGCCGGGACCCAACCTATTGTTTAAAGTGGCCGGTATCGGCTCTTTTTGTAATTCCTTGACAAGGTAAAAGCCCCGCAGATGTACCAGTCGAGCAAGGTCTCGCCTACTTTCTGAAGTAGCCAGCAACAGCGGTCCCTTAGGCCTATCTTGGCCAGTTACACCGGATCTCAGCAACTGCGTGCCCCACCCTCATTGTTTTAAACTTGCACAGCAAGGTGATGCCCTGCAGGTGTATGCCCCCCCCAGACTTATAGGCACCCCATCTATTGTTTTGGAAGCACCCGGTCCTATATGAAGCGTTCCTGAGAGCGTGAGACCCTTGCCATTTCGCGTCAGGACCAGCGCCGGTGCAGACCATTTTCTACAGAGCGTTCATGACCAGCCAGCGCTGCTTATGCATAAGAGAAAAGCGACAATGCAATGAGGTTCTCTGCTCCAAGACATCCGCGGTCCTTTCACACGGTAAGCATGTGTGTTATAGACAGCACTTCATAAATGTCTGTCTGGCAGCGCAGATTATTCAAACTGTTTTTAAAACGTGACTCATTTGTTGTCCAAAAAACATTTCATTTGCTAAGTTACTGATTTAAAAATATATTTTTTTGAATTTTTTGCTGGATTTTGGTACCAAAATCGACTTGATGAAGATCTCCTTTGAAAAATACATACTCACAAGACAAAGTAAAAGCAGAGCCCTCACAGCTGGTAGTACAAAACACAGTGAAAACTTGTGTATTAGATACCCTCACTCCATTTCACTCAACAATTCAGGGATTGTTACAGTAAAATAAAATAAAAAAATAAAAAAGCAGAGAAATTTTCATCTGAAAATGTCAGTAAAGGGTGACATGCACTTCTGGCCCCTGTGTTGAATGATCCCATATTGGGTTTGTGAATTTGACACCTTAAGGTTTTTTTTTTTTGTTTTTTTTGTTTTTTTTTCTAAATGACATCAGAAACAGCAGTATGCGACATTACGTGATGGCAGAGCTTCAGTTCATCCTTTGTCATTTTTTTTTTTTTTTTTTTTTTTTTTTTTAATAAATAGGACAGGGGGAATGAATGAGAAAGAGAGGGGGAGAGAAAGAAAGAAAACCAAAGGGGAGAAGAGACAAAAAAAAACAAAACTCCTGGGTCACCTGTATGGAGAAAACAAACAAACAAACAAACAAACAAAAACAAACAGAGGAGACAGCAAACAACAAAGAGCAACATAATAATAGAGAAAACAAAGCACCATCACAATAAACTAGCTAGTCATAGATATCAGTATTTACTAAGTAATAAACGATATTGTGCAGCACGCAAGATAGACAGCGCACAGTGTGCTTTGAGGCAGCAGCCAAGAAAGCTTTAGTCCGCGTCTGTGAATACCCATGTGTGCATACCTGTGTGGATCAGCATGCTTGCATTCCAAAGGTTTCTCCATGTAATGATCTGCTAGGGAGTGTGGGGGGGCCACAGCCCCGTCCTCCAGGGTGTGAAGCGGGTATGGAGGAGATCAAAACTCCAGACATCCAGAGGCCCCCAGAACACAAGAGACCATGGAAGACCAACAGAGGGGCAGCCGCGCCACTGTCCCAGTAAGAGCTGAGGAGAGTCCCAGATGAGGGCTCACTCAGCAGCCGCGGAGCAGAAGCCAGGGGGAGTTGCAGTGACGCGCCCGTGAGCTCCGCCGGCCCCCAGCTGCGCCTGAGTGACCGAGCCCTAGGCCGAGAGGCCGGGGGCACCCCACCTCCAAAGGGGCCCGAGCGAGCCCCAGGCCCCAGGCCCCGACAAGCGGCCGCCAAGGAGTGAGCCGGTGTGTACCCGGACGCCCACCCCCAGACACAAAGAACCACCAACACACCGACACCTGAGGGAGTCCGCCACCGGCAGGGGAAGTGGTGGTGGGTGGAGATAGGCCTCCAAACCTTGGAGGGCCTGAGGTGTCCCCAGAGAGGTGGCGTCTGATACCCAACCTGACATATAGACACAGACATACAGGCACACACAGACACAAACATCCATTCCCACCCTCATGCTCTCACCTTAAGGTTTTGAAGTTGGGGATACATGCTCCTGGTGAGCACAAGATGTCTGATAACAGCTTGACATCTCGGTTATAAATGGAATTCAAAATGTTTTTGGAAGTATGACTAATGTATAATCTGACTTCTAAGGTACGCACGCCAAGGCCTAGAAGACAAGGGGACAGTTTACTTTGTGCTATAAAAACACAAACCTTAATCTTTGATCTTCCAATTTTATCTTTCTGTTCTGGTTTTAGAGTCTCTGTTTATTGAGTCGTACTTCGGGAATCACCCTGTTGTGAGACAAGGGTATGCTGGGAGAGAATATGGCATTATACAAGCAGAGTGTTTTGGCTGTATCTGTAGATCTAGGAAATACACCTGTTATTGGTTATGAAAAAGAGTTAGCTGTGGTGCAGGTTTAATTTATAATTGTTGCATGAACTGTTAATGAATTACAGACAGCTTTATGCCGATAGTGCAGGCATTTTTTTTACTTAAGTAGAAGTATGGCTGCTAGTGTCAGAAATACTCGAGTAAAAGTTTGATAATGTATGGGCTCAGAAATGTGCTCAAAGTAAGAAAGTCAAAGTAGTAACCTAGCTGAATATTGCCCTGTAATAAAATAATATTAGTAGGTGAGACTACAAACTTAGTCTGGTGGTGAACAGGCACAAGAGGGTCAGAGGCACATTTGGCA
Organism: Mchenga conophoros; assembly: GCF_057382185.1. NCBI lineage: Eukaryota > Metazoa > Chordata > Actinopteri > Cichliformes > Cichlidae > Mchenga > Mchenga conophoros. The sequence continues at coordinate 35,948,720 of NC_140543.1, read as the reverse complement.
GCCAGAGCCAGGGTTAGAGTTCAGACACCCTGAGCCTGGTGGTTGGGCTAGCAACATGGTCTGGTGAAAGAGTCTAACATCCATGCATTACATGGTGTTGCGGCTGATAAAAAACAAACAAACAAAAAGCCCATAAACTAACCCCCTTGTTTAGAGGTGATTGTCAGTTTGCTGGGTTTTTTAGAGACGCTGACCCCTGAGGCAACTTTTGTCTTGATTTGGCGCTATATAAATAAAATTGAATTGAATTGAATTCTGGTAAGTATATATTGTTCGAGTCGCCCCTTGCTCTCTGTCGTGTGGTCCCTCACACCTTCATGCTGTGTGTCTTGTATGGATCACTGCAGCCCTCCATCCATCATTACATCAAAACTCTTCCACATCCTGCAGGTTTTCTAAACAATGTTTCTTTGCTTTTCAATAACAGTCTTGTAAAAGCAACATTGTATTCAAAGCCATCCAGTTCTGTGTACGCAGTAAAAGTGATGAAGTTCTATTCAATTCAATTTTATTTATATAGCGCCAAATCACAACAAAAGTCGCCTCAAGGCGCTTCATAGATACAGAGAAAAACCCAACAATCATATGACCCCCTATGAGCAAGCACTTTGGCGACAGTGGGAAGGAAAAACTCCCTTTTAACAGGAAGAAACCTCCGGCAGAACCAGGCTCAGGGAGGGGCGGGGCCATCTGCTGCGACCGGTTGGGGTGAGAGAAGGAAGACAGGATAAAGACATGCTGTGGAAGAGAGACAGAGGTTAATAACAGATATGATTCAATGCAGAGAGGTCTGTTAACACATAGTGAGTGAGAAAGGTGACTGGAAAGGAAAAACTCAATGCATCATGGGAATCCCCGGCAGCCTACGTCTATTGCAGCATAACTAAGGGAGGATTCAGGGTCACCTGGTCCAGCCCTAACTATATGCTTTAGCAAAAAGGAAAGTTTGAAGCCTAATCTTGAAAGTAGAGATAGTGTCTGTCTCCTGAATCCAAACTGGAAGCTGGTTCCACAGAAGAGGGGCCTGAAAACTGAAGGCTCTGCCTCCCATTCTACTTTTAAATACTCTAGGAACAACAAGTAGGCCTGCAGAGCGAGAGCGAAGTGCTCTAATAGGGTGATATGGTACTACAAGGTCATTAAGATAAGATGGGGCCTGATTATTTAAGACCTTGTATGTGAGGAGCAGGATTTTGAATTCTGGATTTAACAGGAAGCCAAAACAGGAGAAATCTGCTCTCTTTCTAGTCCCTGTCAGGACTCTTGCTGCAGCATTTTGGATTAGCTGAAGGCTTTTCAGGGAGTTTTTTGGACATCCTGATAATAATGAATTACAGTCGTCCAGCCTGGAAGTAATAAATGCATGAACTAGTTTTTCAGCGTCACTCTGAGACAGGATATTTCTAACTTTAGAGATGTTGCACAAATGGAAGAACGCAGTCTTACATATTTGTTTAATATGTGCGTTGAAGGACATGTCCTGGTCAAAAATGACTCCAAGGTTCCTCACAGCGTTACTGGAGGCCAAGGTAATGCCATCCAGAGGAAGAATCTGGTTAGATACCATATTTCTAAGCTTTTCAGGGCCGAGTACAATAACCTCAGTTTGATCTGAATTAAGAAGCAGAAAGTTAGCAGCCATCCAGGTCTTTATGTCTTTAAGACATTCCTGCAGTTTAACTCATTGGTGTGTGTTATCTGGCTTCATGGACAGATAGAGCTGGGTGTCATCTGCATAGCAGTGTAAATGTATGCTATGTCTTCTAATGATGCTGCCTAAGGGAAGCATGTATAATGTAAACAGAATTGGTCCTAGCACTGAACCCTGTGGAACTCCATAATTAACCTCAGTGTGTGAAGAGGACTCTCCATTTACATGCACAAACTGGAGTCTATTAGATAGATATGATACAAACCACTGCAGTGCAGTACCTGTAATACCTACAGCATGTTCTAATCGCTCTAATAGGATATTATGGTCGACAGTATCGAACGCTGCACTGAGGTCTAGCAGGACAAGCACAGAGATGAGTCCACTGTCAGAGGCCATAAGAAGATCATTTGTAACCTTCACAGGCGAACTCTCCTTTCCAGTACCCTGACATAGACTTTCCCAGGGAGGCTGAGAAGTGTGATCTCCCTGTAGTTGGAACACACCCTTCCGTCCCCCATCTTAAAGATGGGAACCACCACCCCGGTCTGCCAGTCAAGGGGTACTCCCCCTGATCTCCACGCATCATTGTAGAGGCGTGTCAACCAGGACAGCCCTACAACTCCATGAATTAATACCTTATCATGGTGGAGGATTTGTGTTTCCCAGGGATCCAAGTGGCTATGTTGTCCGGGGGCCCTTGCCCCCTGGTAGGGTCTCCCATGGCAAATTGGTCCTGGGTGAGGGACCAGATAAAGAGCGATTCAGAAGACCCTTATGACGATGATTTATCATTTCTGCATTTTTCATGTGTTAAAACAGAGTTAAATAAGCTTTTCATTATTTCTCTTAGGTTTTGTATCATCAGCGCAAGTAGTTTGGTTTCTGGCTTACAGCAGTCACTTTGGAACAGATTATTCTGCCCGTGACATATTTCAAAGTGTGTTTATAAAGCTGACCCATAATCAGCTTTTATTCTGTAGCACAATAGTGAGGTGAAGCACCATTCCTGCCTGCTTCTTGTTTCCTTGTTAGTTGGAGTGTGTGTGTCCAAATCAGAGCTTTCATTCTATACTCATTCAAAAACAACATGCTGCTTTTGTGAAAATCTTCCTTCTCTCCCTCCCACACCTGTCCTGATGTACGACAAGTGGGGTCCCGCCTCCTTCCAGGAAGCAGCTCACCTGCGTGTCTGTGTTTAGTGTCCAGGTGTGGAGTGGAGCTTGTTGTTGGTGTGTGTTTGAAGAAACTGTAAGTTTGCTTTGTTTCCTCCTTTAACAGTTTGTCTTTAGGAACTTTACTGTTTTACTGTTTGTTCAGCTCATGTTTGATGTCTTCACAGAACAAACTGTGTGTGTTTTTATTTCCGGTCTCTCCATTAAAGTCAGTGTGTAATGTTTCCCTGGCTAACATCACCTTGTGTACAGCTTAGTTCCAGCACAAGCAGCACAAATCTGCCGCTCCGTAGTTCACGGTAACGGACTCACAGCTGAAACTGGGAAATAGATACTGTATATGTTTGTAGATGAGCACAGTCCAGGAATACAGTTCTAGGTTGACTGTTTTTTTTATGTTAACTGGTTTAGATTTGTTTTCATATTCCAGTCTGAATGTTCCAGATGTTGGGTTCGCATTTTATTTATTTTCTGCGATTATATCACATGACTGAGTGTTTAAAGAACTTGCAGAATGCTCACAGTGACACAAAGGCAAATCTAATCTTTAATCAGTTTAGGCAGCTGGCCGCTGCCACACAGTTCATTGAAACCATCGACTCTCTGAGGCTATCATATAAATTTTACTAATTAAAATGGGTGTGTTTCCTTACACTCATGTACACGCTGCCATTATCTTCAGGGCAGTATTAGCCTTCTGAAGCTGTGGCACGCAAATCCTTATTCTATAGTTTGTCTGTAGTAATAGAAAACGGTTGTAGCGGTCATTAATAATTTTAATAAATCAATGATTTTATTTGTTTATTTATTGAAGTTGACTTTACTGCAGTTTGAATTTGGTGCTGAAATAAATACAGTGAAAAGATCTGTAGCTGGAGTTTGTACCATTAACCAATTTACTACACGGGTGCTGCAGATAGAGCGACTCCCAGATAACCCATGAATTGCTTGCAATCTTTAATCTATTCATATTTCTTGCCACCAATTTGAGTCCCAGTGTTAATTTCAATCATAGGGACCTCATCCTCAATTAGATTAGAGAATATTTACTGCAGATTGAATAAGAATAGATCGTGGGCTGAGACTGCATGAGAATGACAACAAAAATGAGAAAGGCATATAAAGGACAGGTAGCATACGAGGTGTCCCATATTGTCCTTAACTCAGTTAAATTATCTCTAATTAAAACATGTTGAGGGGTTAAGTTTCAAAGAAGCTACTGGGTTAGGTTTAGAAAGACAATCATGGTTTGGACTAAAATACAGTGGTTAACCTGTGTTTTCATGGTTACAGTAGGCAAGCTCTGTTTTGTCAACACCCTCCTGTCAAAAGTAATTTCTTAAAAATCCAGGCTCACCGGCATAAAAATGGACCATGAGCACAAAACATAGATTCCATTTATGTGACGGTTTTACAAAATACTGTTAGACTGGGCCTTGAGTGAGGTAGCATCAGTGCATCTCATCTTTCTGTGGGTCAATAAATCAAAGACCTCCTGGAGCTTGTCTCTCGTTGGGAAATCTTTCTACTGTCTTTGTTCTATAAGAGGTGGAGCCCTGACTCATTCAAGGTAACGGCTGTCTTTTTTCTAAATATCAAGTACAGCAAGTTTGGACTTGGATGTTTGCTGTTATGTGTGAGTTCACTCAGGACTTCTAAGAAGAGGATTATGTAAATACGTCAGCTCTGTCACAGCAATAAGTGTTTTACACTGACGCTACAACAAGGTTTCATGTCCTCACACGTCAGTCAACTTTACTCTGACAGTTCGGTCAAACACAGTACTTTTGGAGTGAAAAGCTGAAGCTGTAGCCTACATACACATACACACACACACACACACACATGCACACACACACACACACACACACACACACACACACACACAGACACACACACACACACACACACACGCACAGCTGCATTTTGATAAAGGAAAAGTTCATTCATGTGATTGAATTTTAGGTTTGGCAGCGTTTTCAGTAGATAAAGGCGAATGGCTAAACCCTTAATGACTGGTCGGAGCGAAAACGCTTTGTTTTGCCTAACTACTTTTAAACCCCGGTGTTCCAGATTAACTGGCGTCGCAGATCAACATGTGTTGGTCGAACAGATGTGTGTTAAATTTGCTTTTCAGGAGCCTCTACTGACAAAACAGCAAATAAACACCAAATATTTCATCTGTGACATTTGTGAGGTTACCTCAAACACACTAAGTCAGTCTTATTGCTGTTCAACAACAAAATGTAAAAAAATGTCGCGAGTTTACCTGGTGATATCCTCATGTATGAGAAGAAGGTGAAAACAGCAAACAAATAAACGTCACCACACCGATGCTGTTCACAAGACAGCAAGAGTAAACAATCGGGAAAATCTTGTTGTCGTTGTCATTCTTTTGGTTTGTGTGCACTCGAATAGAGTGGAGTCAATTACCGCCACCTGTGTCCAACTGCCATAGTCTACAGCCAAATTAACTTGTGACACACATCTGCACCTGGCTCAATCGCTATGTTTGAATTCGTTTCATGCACAATACATTTGGAACTTTCTATTTTGTCTGCTTTTGCGTCTTGCAAATAAAACATTAAAATAAATGAAATGGTATTATGTATTTATTTTTTGCCTAAATCAGTAAGAAATGCCAAATTATATACACAAAGTTATAGAAATCACCATTCCTGTTGTTCCTGATGATTTCAATATTTCGTCCCATAACAAAGACATATGTCTGAGCAAATATATGACACATCCATATTTAATTAGTGTTGTATCATCACATCCTGTAAGCATAGTCTGTCTGTGTCTTTTCTGCGGAAATTAACATTTCCAGCGAATATAGATAATTCATCAACATGGCTGGAGAGTTGGTTTTTATATACAGTCTGTATAAGTGTGGTTAATATAATAAACATTTGTAAGGAGATGGCAGATACTGTGAATTTACAGCAGTTACACAGTGATTAGTAATAAACAGAGCCAGTGAGAGTGAGTGGATTTAAGAAAGTGAGTTAGTCAGGTGTGTCAGTTGATTTGTCATCTGTTTGTGAGTGTGGGGGAGAGTTAGAATTTCTTGGTTTTAAAGCTAAGCTAGGAATATTCATGATTTATTTCCAAAACTTGCTTATAATCAGAAATTGGTAGCAGATCTACTGACTATCACATAGCAGCTGGAGCAGTCTCACATGGAGGTCAGTCCACTACTGCCACCTGTGGCCAAGTGCCATAGCCTACTACTAGGTTAACTTGTGACACACATCTGCAGTAGAGGCTGAGTGGCTGCTCTTACACTGGTGCATTCAAATTAACCCCCAAACATACTGAAAAAAGCAATGCCAGCAATGTGGATTGTCGTGAGTAAAGCCAGTCAATAAGCAAAGACAACAGGGATCATTTGTTTCTGTTTATTATACAGCCAGATTAACTTGTGACACACATCTGCAGCTGGCTCTATCACCTATTTTGAATTTGTTTCATGCTTGAGGTAACCTCACAAATGTCACAGATAAAATATTTGGTGTTTATTTGCTGTTTTGTCGGTAGCGGCTCCTCTAAAGCAAGTCTGCCACACATCTGCATGACCAACACCAGTTGAACTGCGACGCCAGTTAATCTGGAACACCGGTAGAATTGTAACCACCAAAGTAAAAATAAATATAGTGAAATAGGACATCCTTGGCGAATACCACGTTTCAGATCAAATCTCGGGGCGGAGCCGTTAATCATTTTAATAGAACTATTGTCATTTGTGTATAAGGTTTTGACAGCTTCACAGAAAAACTCTCCAAAGCCAAATCTTTCAATTTATTTTCCACAGAGTGGAAAATAAATTGATGTTCAATTGTATCAAAAGCCTTATAAAAATCCAGGAAGAGAATGAAGCTATTGTCACATACCAAATCAGAGTAATCAAGTAGATCCAAAACCAGCATAATGTTGAGGGCCCGAGTCGCCCATCCAGCCTCAAGTGTTGACAGCTGGAGGGCCTGAATCGCCCATCCAGCCTCAAGTGTCGTCAGCTGGAGGGCCCGAGTCGCCCGTCCAGCCTCAAGTGTTGACAGCTGGAGGACCGGAGTCGCCCATCCAGCCTCAAGGGTCGTCAGCTGGAGGGCCTGAATCGCCCGTCCAGCCTCAAGTGTTGACAGCTGGAGGACCGGAGTCGCCCATCCAGCCTCAAGTGTCGTCAACTGGAGGGCCCGAATCGCCCATCCAGCCTCATGCCTCGTCAGCTGGTGGGTCCGAGGAGCCCACACAGCACCACGCCTCATCAGCTGAGGGGACCATACCAGCACATTCTCATGTCTTGTGACAGTCCGGGGAAGTCTGTTCAGCCGTCACCCGCTGAATCATCCCCTGCAACTTCTACTCCGTCACCTGCAGCATCCACATCTCTGCCTGCAGCATCCACATCTCCGCCTGCAGCATCTCCTCCTGCAGCATCTCCTCCTGCAGCATCTCCGCCTGCAGCATCACCTCCAGCTGCATCACCGCCTGCAGCATCACCACTGTCGGGTTCCGCAGCCGTCCCACTGCCATCAGGTTCCGCAGCTGTGTCTTCATCCACGCCTGGTCCAGCCTCTGGGTCTGCGCCCACGCCGCCGCTTGGTCCAGCCTCTGTGTCTTCGCCCACGCCGTCGCCTGGTCCAGCTTGAGCTTCGCCGCCGCCCAGTCCAGCCTCCGCATCCGCTTCAGTGTTGCCTGGTCCAGCCTCCGCATCCGCTTCAGCGCCGTCTGGCCCTGCCTCGTCTGGTCCTGCCTCGTCAGTTTCCGCCTCATCTGCTTCCGCCTTGTCTGGTCCCGCCTCGTCTGGTCCTGGTCCTAAACAATAGATAATCTGTATACAAAAAAAATCAGGGTTTTCTCCTCAACAGAGAACGTCCCCCGATTGAACAACAGCGCCGTAAAATAAGAAGAATGGCGCCTAATTACAGACTTAATAATACTGACTTAGTAATATGTCACGTGAAGATTCATCAGCCAGATTAAGTGTTTATGTCATGAACCGTAGTTCAGCACACAAGCTGGACCCAGAAGCAGAGACAACACGCCAAGGTGCACACAAAATAAACTTTATATTAACTAAGGGTGTCCCGGAAGGGTCAAAGGAAAACACGCCAGGTAACTAGAAAACCAAGGGACCGGGAAATAACTCAGGAATGCCGTAATCGGGACTGTGGGAGGCTGCAACAGAAAGAGGAAGAGGGTTACTGGGGAATGGAGAAATAACAGCATACGTGGGTAGAGAATTAATCTTATGGTCTAGGTGGGGCCGTGGGAACTGGAGGGGGGTGAGGGTCCGCAGGGGAACTCCAGGTGAATAGAGGAGACGAGTACCGGTAGTGATCCAAAACTCCAGGCGGGCAGGAAGACAGGCAGGAGAGGGCTTAAAACACGCCGAGCTGTTACCTAAGCGCACAAGGAAGCAATTTTGCAACCACCTTCACGTGGGTGCATGTTACCGCTGAGAGGCGACTAATGGACTGGTGTGGAGCAGCTGGTTGAGCTGGATTAAATAGTCCATTTGAAGATCGCCTGGGATGGGATGCAGGTGTGGAGTTGACAGCCACACCCGTGGGCGTGGGCATCCCATCAGCTCCTCGGACCATGACAGTTTACTGACAATTGACATTGATAGCAGACATCATCATCACTATTCCAACAATCCTCTCCACACAGACAAGCATAAACACACTCGAGTATCACTCGTTTATGCGAGTGTGGGGTGGCTGTAGCTCAGGTGGCAGAGCAGATCAGCCACTAACCAGAAGGTCGGTGGTTCGATCCCAGGCTGCATGCCAAATATCCTTGGGCAAGATACTAACCCCATGTTGCTCTCCGATGCACTCATCGGAGTGTGGATGTATATGAATGTTAGATGCTTGTGTGATTGGGTGAATGAATTAGTTGTATAAAGCGCTTTGAGTGCTCAGAGAGAGTAGAAAAGCGCTATATTAGAACCAGTCCATTTACCATTTAAATCAAATTTAACACACATTTGCAATGACGCTAGTTCAGTTTACAATAGGGTTCATTCGCTAGATCAGCAGGTGGCGGTATCCTCGTACACTGGGGAGTAAACTGCCATTAAACGAAACAGAAGAAGAAGAGAATATCTGCACATGCGCGGTACGGATTGGAGAGTCCTGATCCGTAACAATCTTTTTATTTTTCATTTTTTTGTCTACATTATATTGAAATGTTTCATTATTGCAAAAATTTTAAGAGATACTTATTATTCTTAACATCTTAGATACTCTGACCCATAACTTTCTTAAAATGCTTCGACTGGAAGTAGACACCTTTCGCACATGCGTGGTACTGATCAGGTTTCCGGTACGGATCAGGTAGTGACAGGCCACGCTTTGCTGATACGATTAGCCGTTCATAACACTTCCCACGTTGCAACATACGTCAGCGTGTCCGCCATTACTTGCCCAGAACCGGAAGTGACATCATTTCGTGGAAATTGTAGCTTTTTTTCCTATAGCGCGTTTACAGATTTACAGATATCCTGGTGTTTTTTGCTTTTTGGGTTTTTTTTTTATTTTTGACTTCATGTCTATCTGTATAGTTTCTGGGATCCTTAGAACTCAAACTACACTCTTGGAAATAGTTTGTTTTGAGGTTTTTTTGTTTTTTTCAAATTTGCATTTTAATATTTATTTTCGTTTTTCCTGCAGTACATAAAAATTGGTGTATCTCAAAAATAAAACTATGAAGACACTCAAAATAAATTTCACATGGTTGGAAGTTATGTTATGCAACTTTTTTGCATTTACACTGTTGAGGGACATCCTTCTAAAATTTCTTTAACCCTCTGGGGTCCTGGATATAATTGGCCGTTTTTGACTACTTTTGATTTTACCTCTAAAAAGATAAACCTAAAAACTGTTTATCTTGCCTTGTTTGGTATCATTATTTTCAGCACAACCTGAAATATCTGAAATTTGAGGTATTTTTTCATTTTGACATACTATATTAGCACAATTGATCTAAATTCAGAGAACAAATTCAAAATCAGAGTAGAAAAAAGATATATTTGTTACTGTAAAACCCACAAACATGTTTAACAAATCATTTTCATAACTTGAAATGCAAATAGAAATTGTACATTTCTAAAAACAAATATGGACAAGTTTTGCAAACAACAAAATTATATGGTACTATTTACCTAAAACATGCAGCCAAGGCCTCAGGCATTTTTTATATAACCATTTAATACTATTTACAGAACAATTAGGTGTTCTGCATCAAATAAGAAGGCACACAAATTATTTGTGCCAGTCCAAAAAAATAGTTTGTATTTAGTATAAGACAGAGGAGAACACCACAGGTCTAAACCCTGCAGGTCTGACAGCAGGAGGTGTATGAGTCCTGTTTTCCATGTGGAGACAGCGTTTACACTGGAATTTGGTTTTGGTGGCTTTTTTGGAGCCAATGTGACATTCAGCAGTATAACTGACACACAATACAAAACAATAACTACACAACACACTAACTGTAGCCTCCAAACACACTTAACGTCCCTAATGTCTCACATATGAAAATTCTCTCTCTCTCTCTTTCCTTCGCTCGCCCGCTTTGCGTCGCGGGTGTCACTGTTGCCATATCTTTTTTTTTTTTGATTGGCTGACATGGTACACTTTAACGCCAATAAGGAAGGGGTGTTTTTTCTTTTTTCACTTGCAAGTGAAGAGTGGTATATAGTTTGAAGTCCACACTTTCGACCCAATTTGAAATGGAGACTCTGAGTCGCTGCATCTTGTAGCTGTGTTGTCTTGATTTGGTCGTGTGATTTCGACGTGCCGTCGCGTCCGTCGAGCCCAGAGGTTTAACTAGAAATATGTTTAAAACGAAATATGTTTATATAAATAAGACCCGGAGGAGGCGTGTTCCTTTTTGGACATTGAAAGACCTTGATTGATGAATGAGGGGAACCCTCGGTCAGGTAGCGACGAGGCTTGACTCTGAACTGAAGTACTGACAGTGACGCCTGCCGGGATTTTGAGACTCGAGTTAATGGCTCGTAAATGCTTACGTGTGCTTATCTTAGAGTAGACGATTGAGAAGGGGTGCCTGCCTGGTTAATTTACTTTGGGTAGGGTAGCAATAACTACTGTGCAGATTTCTGAAATGAAGAGAGGCAACGCTGAGCAGTTTTGGAAGGGTTGCTTGACTTGAAAGACTGATTAGAGGAGACCTGTCCTCAATGATGGTAACCCCCCAAAACTGGCAGAGCCCAGTAGAGTACTGCAGTCGGGACAAATAACCTCATAGGAGATGACAATGCCTTATAGGCAGTAGTCATCTTGTTGGAGCCCTGTCTCGAATGACTGTGTCAAGGAGAGAAGGTTTAGTGATGTTGGCGAAAGTGAGGGAGAAATTATGTGCACAGCGGAGTTCAGAAGTTTTAAAAGGAGTGATGGAGGACAGTATTTGGCCCTGGAAGGACAGTATGGCACTAACTGGTTCCTCTATTGGCAAAGGAAGGTTGGAGAAAAGATAACCTTGGAGAAGAGATAACCAAGAGTTTGGATGTGTCCAACCCGGTGCAAAAGTCTTTTATCTCCAAACTCCAAACTGAATGACCGAGGCCTGCTGGTGGAATTGAATACGGGACTTTCTTGCTGTGAGTTTGTGTAGTGATTACAGTCACAACAAGGTAGTTTCTCAAAGCTCCATACCCTGAGCGGACAAGGCAAAAGAAAACGGGAGAAGAATAAACACATACATGGATATACTCTCTCGCTCAGATACAAAATTGATTTTTAAATTGTTCTTTTGTTGTTGTGTTTTCTCTTCCAATTTTAGAAATGTGTTAAAAGTGTAAAAAAAAAACCCGTACAAATTCAGGAAGAGTGTATGGTCCAGTCAGTCATACATCTACATCTTTAAAAAAGACTAAACTGTAAACATTACCTTCTTACTTTGTGAAACAGTGAAAGTGAGCAACTGAGAATTAATCTACAGCAGTATCAAAAGCTATTACAACTTACTGTAGGCTTGAAAAGGAACTCCTGGGGCCTGTTCTTCACACTGCTAAACTGCTATATTCCAACAGGACTGATCTAGAGGGGAGCTGATGCAACAAACGTGGTAGGCAAGTACCAGGCCTGCAAGGCCAGATTTTAACAGAGTAGGCAGCGTGGACATCCAGAGAGCGTAGAGGCAGTTAGAACTGGGATATTCTCTCATTCATCAGCTCCATCCGAGCTCTAAAACACCTACACTCAGAGGATTAGATACTGGACTTTTTAAACACAAAGCTAATTTAGACTTCCTGTATTTGTCACAGTCACTGAGCGGACTCAAGAGCAGGACTCCATTTAAAAAGAGATTGAACAGTTTATTTACCAAAAAACCAAGTGCTATATAAAAATGTGCAAGGGAAGACAACAGCTATAAGGAAACCTGGGGCAGGAAGGGAAAACCACACTCTTGTTTGGTCACACACAGAAAACGTCCTCTCGCCACTCGAGAAAACACTCACGAACACACTCCAGGGGAAAAGGCAGGTTCTATTGACATGGAGAACATGGTTAGTAGCCAGGAAAATCACAAGAGACAAGGAATTAACTAGAGAGAGCTGGCATTGCAAAGACGAGTGTCGTACAATGATCCAGCAATGAGAAACACTGAACAGCCATCTTAAATAGTCACTGGTGAGTCAGGATGATGCACAACAGATTGATTGCAGTTGTGTTGGCCAGAGGCGGGAACCCGCAAAGAATTCTGCCACGGCAGATGAGGGTCAAGAGAGAAAGAGACAACAATAGAGCAGCGAACAGGAGACAAGACGGGGAGACATTGGGACAACAACAATATTGGGATGCAGGTTCAATAGATTAACAATGTGCACATGAATGATTTGTGTTTCCTCTGCAGGTGAAGGTAGAAAGTGTGTGTGAGCTGATGTGAATTCAGCAGCATGGATCAGTGTAAGGAAAGAGAGGAGGGAGTCCCTCGCTCTAAAACCACTCTGTGTGGGGAACATGAGAGCCAGACCAAAGCTCAGAGGTGAGATGACCATTTCTAACTGCCCATGACTCTTCTCCATGTCACAGCTCAGCACTCCCATCACTGCTCCATCATTATTCACAGGAACCAACCTGCACCTCCACCCAGCTCTGTGTCCTTACAGAGTGACTGGTCTGAAGACCGGCCCATTGATTTTAAAGTTCATCAGGCGTCTGCTGTGGAGAGGTGAGTTGTTAGGAACATGAACTCTTTGAGAGTTGATTTAACTGCTTGGTGTTGTTGTTGCTGCAATGCAAACATGTCATTACCTCAATCACATTTAAATTGTCTCTTAATAACAAGGCTTAGGTTTCTAAATGACTAGAATCCACTTCAGCAAACAGGAAGTGATCAGTGACAACAAGTGACAAAATTTTCAGAATAGGGCTGTCCCACCACCTGCCAACAACAGAAAACATCCCCATGTTTAATGCACAAAATAAAGACATCAAAAACACACTCTGCATTGAAGTATTTTATTCTAATGTGAACTAATGCAGTGCGTAGTACACTGAAAATGTCTCATTTGGTCCCCTCAAAAGAGGAATTCTGTATAACAAAAATACAACTTAGAAGATATCTGAGATGCCTTTGATGATCTTTAGTAAGAAAACACTATGACAAATATTAGGGTACTCAACTGGAGTGAGGCAAATGGAAAACTGCACATGCAGAAATAAATGTTCACTTGTCGGCAACTATTATAATGGAGGCTGAAGCCTGAACCTAAAGTGAGTGCAGTTCAGCAACCAGATCTGTGAGCTGAACTAAGTGGCAGCAACATAAGCCTGTTTTATATTTTTTCACATTTTTAAGCTATTGTTTAGGAATCATATCTCAAAATGGTGCAATATGAGATTGGTGTGACTGGGTAGGTGCGAGAATGCATCTGGAAAAATAAATGAAATTGCCTAATACAGGGGTGGGGAACTTCCGGTGTCCTCCCGGCTTTAGATGTGTCTTTCATCCAACAAAGGTTATTCAAATGGCTACATTACCTCCTCAACATGTCCTGAAATTTTCCAGAGGCCTGGTAATGAACTAATCATTTGATTCCGGTCTGTTGACCCAGGGTGATATCTAAAGCCTGCAGAACACCAGAGTTCCCCACCCCTGGCCTAATATATCTGAGATACCATTTAAAGCTTTACAAACTTGATTGGGATTGCATTTTCTGAGAACTAACACAGAGAAGAAAACTTACTCATCTGTGCTCTGTCCTTGAACTAATTAGATTAGATTAGATAAAACTTTATTAATCCCTCGGGTGTGTTCCTCTGGGAAATTCGGTAATTCTCCTTGATTATGCCACAGAGTGGACCAGGAGAGCTCAGAGGTTCCCAGTGGTCAGTCTGCCCAGGAGCATCAAACACATCTGGACTCCATATTTATGGTCTGTACAAGTACAACAACTACTTTTACATCTATTCTGTTCACAGTCATCTCCATGCTGCTCTTTGTAGACCAGTGGATCGTCAGTGTGTCCAACATGGATCTGATGTTTGGCTCCATGATTTCAGTCTGATTGGCTCATTCATAAATATTCTGTTCCAGCTGCTGGAGGACAACATCATCACTTTTGTGAGGAACGAGCTGAAGAAGATCCAGAAGGTTCTGAGTCCAGATTACCCAGAATGCTTAGAGAGTCAGAGGAGCAGCAGCAGAGAGGCATTTATGAAGATCACAGTGGACTTTCTAAAAAGAATGAAGCAGGATGAGTTAGCTGACCGTCTGCAGAGCGGTAAGAGGATTTATCTAAAGATTTAACCTTCTGTGTCATGGTACTTTGTCTATGTCTATGTTTCTGGACTTTACTGGGTTGCTGGGTTATTGGAATATCCTATACCACTAGTTTCATGGTTGTGTTTACCTTATGCATAAAGTTTGCTATGGTTAGTTGTTAGTTAGTTAGTTCTGCTCTTGGTTATCTTAGCATTTTCCTCCCTAGGGATCTATTCTTCTCTTGGGTTTAGTCAGCATTTTCTTCACATTTGGTTTTCCCTTTCTGTCTTACCAGATAGTCTTCTTCTCATGTCTGTTTTTTCCCCTCTCAGTCCCTGTGGAAAGCCTGGTGTGTAAGTCTTTCTCCATAATTCCTGTTTTATTTTGATAGTCTCTTCCTGTTTCCCATCCCCTAGTTTTCCTATGTGTGGGTTTAAGTCCTCAGTCTCCCTTTTCTTGTTGTCCAGTTGGCGGTTTTCCCACATTCTGTTCATCCCTTGCTTCTAGTTTTCTAGCTTTAGCTGTCTATTCTAATTTACAAGGCATAAAGTCAAACATGACTTTTAAAAACACAAGTGTAGGCTTATAAGGCCACGAAGGTAAAAGCTACATTTTCCGCGAAAATTATGTCACTTCCGGTTCCGGGCACGTAATGTCAGACATACGATAGGGCTTTGGAGTTGACGTCACGCCACAATGCATTGTGGGAGCGCCGCGCCATCTTCCTGGGCCACTAATCAAAACAAACACACTATCTTGGAAGGACGATTGCTAGAAACATTCTTAAAGCAGTTTAAAAGAAAAAGGACGGTACAGAGACAGATTGCATCTGGATGCAAAGAGGCAGTACTTGCATAAAATTCCCTACATTGGAAATGTGGACCCGTGGAGTAGAAACCCTGAAGACCTACCGCTATTGACGTAGCCTGATATATTATCGTACCTTGTCTGTGGAGTCAGCGCGTACAAGGGGAACCAGTTTCGCAATTAGAAATTTCTGGAGGGACACATCCAATTCACCAAAGATTGGGTAGGTGTAGTGGGCCGCCCACTACACCTGTATGGCTGGAGTCACGGAGACCTGCACCCCTGTCGCTGCTCTTCTGTTTAATGTAGAACCAACAGTGTTGATCTGTGGCACAAGGACTGTTACAGATGAACCTGCATACTGGGTTTTGCTGGGGAATATGACCAAGATGCAGCCAGAGGTTGGCCCTAAGATGGACTTCTCCTCTTCAGCTGCCCAAAAAAAGGCTCTTGATCAAAACATAAACAGACCATCTGTAGTGACAGGGAAAAGGAGCCGTCCTCAAAAAAAGAAAAATCCCACCTGCTACGGTGGAGGAGTTGTCACTGCTATTGAATACTTTGCTGGAACACAGTAAAGCTGTGGGTTGTGGGAATGACCCATAATGTTTTATCTACTGTCTAGACTTATGCCTGAAGTGCACTGCCATGTAAATAATTTACATTTACTGAATATGTACTGACTGAGTACCACTGTTCAAAAGTTGACTAAAGAAACAAACTAATTTTTGCCTTTTTAAAAAAAAATTAAAACCACTTTATAGATCATCATATCAGTTACAATGTAGAATCCATGCCATTTATAGTTTACAAATGACAAAATGTTCACATAAAATCATGACAGCGTTTACATGATAGCACCCACTGCTAACACTACTTAATTTACTGTACTTCTGAAACATTACTGCTATTTATACAGTACAAGACTTAAGAATATTTAACAGGAACAAGTTTCATTTTTCCCTGGTTTTACTACCATACTGTTCACCATCTTATCCAGAAGGGTCACCTCTTCACCCTCACATGGAAGAAGTAATCTGATTGGCATGGTGGTATGTTTGAAGCAGGTCTCTTGTGTAGCGCTGGAACTCAGTCACGATGTGTTTCATCCATTTCATAGGCTGGTTTGCCTGCAATAATGCCAAATAATTAGCAACTCTATAAATAGAGAGTAATTCTGCAAAATCACTCAGTAGGATGTTTGTTGTAATTTGCTATGACCTCAGAGTGCATCGAAAATAAAACTAATAAGCTATAAATAGTGATATGAACATATTTAGAACTTACCGGAATGAAAATGTCTTGAGCACCAACAGATATTTGGAGATGGAAGAGAACTGGATATCAGCTCATCTCACAGCAGCTATCCAGGCTTGACGTCTTCACTTGGTAACATCCGATACATGAGCTCCCTCATGTTGCTTCCAGGTTGGGAAAGCATAAAAAGATATACCATTCTCAAGCTTATTCCCTTGCCGGTCGTGCGATCGAACATTACAGCCGACCACACAGCAAGTGCGAACCATGGCTGATGTGTGTGCTTTCGCTCCTCTTTTGCTTGAACTTTGTTTGGCCCAGAAAGATGGCACCTCAACCAAAAATCCTGGCCACACCCCCTTTCGTTACATCACTCTCCAAAGCCCTTTAGTTCACACTGATGTCTATTCCAATGTAGGAAGTGCTATGATCGGATCGGCAAAGCGTGTTTCTGGAATATTGTGTTTTTGTTGCTGCCAGTGATTTTTACGCAAGTTTTGCAAAGCTATATATGGAAAGAAACAGTGACCTAGGACAAGCTGATGGCATAAGATGCAAGTACAACTCCTCCGGTTTCACATGCAAGAAAAAATTATTGCGCTAGCTTATGTGGTTCTACAGGCATTTAAAAATAGTTACGCAAAATGGAGCGTTCCCGCTCCGACTGGTTTTAAAGGATTAAATGTATTCAAACAGTGGTTTCTTTAGAAAATTAAACATGTAATTTGTGATTATTAAAACATAATTAGTTTCTATATATTGCTTTCCATCAAGAACACTTTGCTGCAGTTTGTCAGCATGAACTTAAATCTGCACTGAAGAAGAAGTTCCAGTGTGTGTTTGAGGGGATCGCTAAAGCAGGAAACCCAACCCTTCTGAATCAGATCTACACAGAGCTCTACATCACAGAGGGAGGGACTGCAGAGGTCAATGATGAACATGAGGTCAGACAGATTGAAACAGCATCCAGGAAACCAGACAGACCAGAAACAACCATCAGACAAGAAGACATCTTTAAAGCCTCACCTGGAAGAGATGAACCAATCAGAACAGTGCTGACAAAGGGAGTGGCTGGCATTGGGAAAACTGTCTTAACACAGAAATACAGCCTGGACTGGGCTGAAGACAAAGCCAACCAGGACATCCAGTTCATATTTCCATTCACTTTCAGAGAGCTGAATGTGCTGAAAGAGGAAAAGTTCAGCTTGGTGGGACTTGTTCATCACTTCTTTACTGAAACCAAGGAAGCAGGAATCTGCAGCTTTGAAGACTTCCAGGTTGTGTTCATCTTTGATGGTCTGGATGAGTGTCGTCTTCCTCTGGACTTCCACAAAACAACAATCCTAACTGATCCTAGAAAGTCCACCTCAGTGGATGAGTTGCTGATAAACCTCATCAGGGGGAAACTGCTTCCCTCTGCTCGCCTCTGGATAACCACACGACCTGCAGCAGCCAATCAGATCCCTCCTGACTGTGTTGACATGGTGACAGAGGTCAGAGGGTTCACTGACCCACAGAAGGAGGAGTACTTAAGGAAGAGATTCAGAGATGAGGAGCAGGCCAGCAGGATCATCTCCCACATAAAGACATCAGGAAGCCTCCACATCATGTGCCACATCCCAGTCTTCTGCTGGATCACTGCTACAGTTCTGGAGGATGTGCTGAAAACCAGAGAGGGAGGACAGCTGCCCAAGACCCTGACTGAGATGTATACCCACTTCCTGGTGGTTCAGGTCAAAATGAAGATGGTCAAGTATGATGGAGGAGCTAACACAGATCCACACTGGAGTCCCAAGAACAGGAAGATGATTAAGTATCTAGGAAAACTGGCTTTTGATCAGCTGCAGAAAGGAAACCTGATCTTCTATGAATCAGACCTGACAGAGTGTGGCATCGATATCAGAGCAGCCTCAGTGTACTCAGGAGTGTTCACACAGATCTTTAAAGAGGAGAGAGGACTGTACCAGGACAAGGTGTTCTGCTTCATCCATCTGAGTGTTCAAGAGTTTCTGGCTGCTCTTCATGTCCATCTGACCTTCATCAACTCTGGACTCAATCTGCTGGAAGAACAACAAACAACCCTCAAATTCTCTAAATTATTTGACAAACCAAAACTTCAATCTCTCCACCGGAGTGCTGTGAACAAGGCCTTACAGAGTCCAAATGGACACCTGGACTTGTTCCTCCGCTTCCTCCTGGGTCTTTCACTGCAGGCCAGTCAGACTCTCCTGCGAGGCTTCTTCACACAGACAGGAAGTAGCTCACAGACCAATCAGGAAACAGTCCAGTACATTAAAAAAAAGCTCAGTGAGGATATGTCTGCAGAGAGAAGCATCAATCTGTTCCACTGTCTGAATGAACTGAATGATTGTTCTCTAGTGGAGGAGATCCAACAGTCTCTGAGATCAAGAAGTCTCTCTACAGATAAACTGTCTCCTGCTCAGTGGTCAGCTCTGGTCTTCATCTTACTGTCATCAGAAAAAGATCTGGATGTATTTGACCTGAAGAAATACTCTGCTTCAGAGGAGGCTCTTCTGAGGCTGCTGCCAGTGATCAAAGCCTCCAAAAAAGCTCTGTAAGTAAACATGTGACTATACTTTTAGTTTTTAAATATCTATTCTAGTTAAAAAAAACTGTCCTGTGGATTTTAAAGGGAAAAAAAAGAAGAAACTAAAAGCACTATCCCTTGAAATTTTAACGTATTTTAGATAGTATTTACAGTCAAATACAAGATGTTTTTAATGCTTCATAGCAGTAACACTGAACTGCTGCTAATCTATCTATTGTGATTGTGCGGCCCTATGAAATATCTAATAAAAATCCATTCCATTCTCCCAAACGTCTAGGACATGGTGATAAATGTAGGTGATTTTCTTTTTTCAGACTTAATGGCTGTTTCCTCTCAAAGAGAAGTTATGAAGCTCTGTCCTCAGTTCTCAGGTGTCAGTCCTCTAGGCTGAGAGAGCTTGACCTGAGTAACAACAACCTTCAGGATTCCGGTGTGAAACTTCTGTTTGCTGCATTACAAAGTCCACATTGTAAACTGGAAAGTCTGAGGTCGGCTAAATGTATAACTTTCGTTTTTTTACCCAGTCTAATCTGCCATTTTTCCTTGGTTAGGTTTAGGGATTAAATATCTGATCTAAATTATCATATTAAAATTTGGGACACATCGTCAGTAGAGGACCTAGGATTCATCGGCGTTTCGGCCATTATCACTAGACACGCTCATCCAAGGAGGCCCTGCCAGGGTTGATCAGGCCCTTGAGTGTGCCACTGGTTTATGTTAAAATTGTTATTTCTCTTCTTCTTTCTGCTGTTTAGTTTTCTACAGTTTATTCTATATATTCAATGCACCTGAGAAATACTTACCTCTAAAGGTGAGCGTCATCCTTTTGTTCTTGTGCCTCACTATTTTTTATTATTTCCAAATCTCAGTCAATTGCTATATCTATTTGATTTTCATAAAGTTCAATGACAGTAATTACAGCCTGTTATATATGTGTGTATATATATGTGTACACACACACACACACACACACACACACACATATATATATATATACATATACAAAAAACACCCAGCACGCCCCTGCGGGCGGTTTATCCTTCAAGCTCGGGTCCTCTACCAGAGGCCTGGGAGCTTGAGGGTCCTGCGCAGTATCTTAGCTGTTCCCAGGACTGCGCTCTTCTGGACAGAGATCTCCGATGTTATTCCCGGGATCTGCTGGAGCCACTCGCCTAGTTTGGGAGTCACCGCACCTAGTGCTCCGATTACCACGGGGACCACCGTTACCTTCACCCTCCACATCCTCTCGAGCTCTTCTCTGAGCCCTTGGTATTTCTCCAGCTTCTCGTGTTCCTTCTTCCTGATATTGCTGTCATTCGGAACCGCTACATCGATCACTACAGCCGTCTTCTTCTGTATGTCTACCACCACTATGTCCGGTTGGTTAGCCACCACCATTTTGTCCGTCTGTATCTGGAAGTCCCACAGGATCTTAGCTCGGTCATTCTCCACCACCCTTGGGGGCATCTCCCATTTTGACCTCGGGACTTCCAGATTATACTCGGCACAGATGTTCCTGTACACTATGCCGGCCACTTGGTTATGGCGTTCCATGTATGCCTTGCCTGCTAGCATCTTGCACCCTGCTGTTATGTGCTGGATTGTCTCTGGGGCATCTTTACACAGCCTGCACCTGGGGTCTTGCCTGGTGTGATAGACCCCAGCCTCTATGGATCTTGTGCTCAGAGCTTGTTCTTGTGCTGCCATGATTAGTGCCTCTGTGCTGTCTTTCAGTCCAGCTTTGTCCAGCCACTGGTAGGATTTCTGGATATCAGCCACCTCCTCTATCTGCCGGTGGTACATACCGTGCAGGGGCCTGTCCTTCCATGATGGTTCCTCGTCTCCCTCCTCTTTCTTGGGTTTCTGCTGCCTGAGGTATTCACTGAGCACTCGGTCAGTTGGGGCCATCTTCCCAATGTATTCTTGGATGTTCCTTGTCTCATCCTGGACTGTGGTGCTGACACTCACCAGTCCCCGGCCCCCTTCCTTCCGCTTAGCGTACAGCCTCAGGGTGCTGGACTTGGGGTGAAACCCTCCATGCATGGTAAGGAGCTTTCTTGTCTTTATGTCAGTGGCTTCTATCTCCTCCTTCGGCCAGCCTATTATCCCAGCAGGGTACCTGATCATGGGCAGGGCGTACGTGTTGATGGCCCGGATATGTGTGTATATATATGTGTACACACACACACACACACACACACACACACACACACATATATATATATATATATATATATATATATATATATATATATATATATATATATATATATATAGTATGTTGGATGTGCCACGCAATGCTCAATTACATTGGTGGGAACTAGTGTGTTAGCGCAGTTAGCTCGTTAACGTGTTGGCCGTCCAGCCCCATGCACGGGGTGATCCGCGGTAGCTCGTTAATGGAGATTTGCCGTGTTGTGGCTTTAAGGTCATTTCAACGAGATTAACACTGACAGCACTAGTGGGAACATAACGAATATGACTGCACATTTACTCCGACAGCATCCTAGTGCAAAGACAAGTGGAAGTAGACAAAAACCAGCAGGCATGCTATAAACTTTACCCGAGTCATTTAGACAGCCGTTAGCACATGATTCTCCTTATGGGGACCTGATATGTTTAATATGCTGCTGAGAATATAGCCCAGAAGAAGCGTATAGTATAGCTTTTATTTTGGAAAGAGCCATTTCTCTGTAATAAACTCTCTTTTCCAAAGATGAGTGATTCCTCAATCAGATAGATTTATTTTTTTATTACTTTGTTGTTTCAGCAACATTAAATTTAAAAACTGTACTTTTGAGTTAAAATATATATTTATAATTTTAATAAATGACAAATTAAAAAGGCATGAACATTTTTTTGTATCGAAAAAATCAAACCAAACCATGAATTTTGTGTATCGTTGCACCCCTAGTATATATGTATATGTATGTATGTGTATATATGTATGTATATATGTATATGCATGTATGTATGTATATATATATATGTAGATAGATAGATATCTATATTTATAGACAAGCTCGGGTCCTCTACCAGAGGTCTGGGAGCTTGTGGGTCCTGTGCATTTTCTTAGCTGTTCCTAGAACTGCGCTCTATGGATGTGTGTGTGTGTGTGTGTGTGTGTATAGCCAAATCTAGAACCTCCTCATTGCACCATGAAAGTATTTTGAATCCATGATGTTTGATTTTATTCTTGTGTTCTTTATGTCTAGTTTGAGTAGCTGTTTCCTCTCAGAAAAAAGCTGTGAAGCACTGTCCTCAGTTCTCACCTGCCAAACCTCGAATCTGAGGGAGCTGGACCTGAGTAACAACGACCTACAAAATTCAGGAGTGAGGCTTCTGTCTGCTGCACTGCAGAGTCCACATTGTGCACTGGAAACACTAAGGTCCCATCCAACAATGTTATATTGTTCTTTAAATGACATGATTAACCAATCTAAAGTAGCTAATAAATTTGAACTTAACATGTTTCTTGTTGTATCTCAGTATTTTTTAATTTCTTCTAAATCACGGGGAATTCCCACATTTCTGATGTGTTTAAAACAAGGCAAAATTTATTCCAGCCAGTCCCCAAACTGTTTTTGTGTTCTTTATTTTCCAGATTGAGTGTCTGTAACCTTTCAGAGAGAAATTGTGAAGCTTTGTCCTTAGTTCTGAGCTCTCAGTCCTCTAGTCTGAAAGAGTTGGACCTGAGTGACAACAACCTAGAAGATTCAGGAGTGAAGCTTCTGTGTGCTGGAGTTGAGAGTCCACACTGTACACTGGAAAGTCTCAGGTCAGGATTCAACTCTCCATAATGTATAATCAAGCTTACAATTTCTAATAAATGTTTATAAAATTGTCAGGTGCATTTTATTTGCCTTTGGTTTGATTAGTAGACCCTGAATCATTGTCTGAAATATTTCCAAATCATCAGCAGGAATTTTGGACTCTTTTCTCATCGTCTCATGTCTTTTATTGTGTATAAGGAAGATTCAATTCAATTCAATCTTATTTATATAGCACCAAATCACAAAAACAGTCGCCTCAAGGCGCTTTATATTGTACAGTACAATAAGATAAATGTAATACTGGCATCCCCGTTGTGATCAACACCAATAAAATCTAAAACATTCTGATTCTGACTGATGCTGAAAAAACTATGTACATACTGACTAAAAAGGTTTCAGTTGATCTAAAATGCTCCAGCGAGTAGTGACTGTGAATAGAAAGTTAAAAACTGTTATTTCCAAATTGGCTTCTCTTCCTATGTCCCCCATTGAGTCTAGAATTAAAGTGTAAATTCTTGTTCTCAAATACAGTTTTGCCATTTGCAATATTATATGTTTGAGACATCATAGTACCCATATCTAAACAAAGCCAATTACTCTCAGTCTGCAAAGTTGAACTTTTTTAAAATGTTACAACGAACCCTCCCCACTATAATCTATGAATCTCTGAGTTTCTGTATTGAAATATCATTAAAATCACAGTAAAAACTGTTAACCCAGCAGCAGTGCAAAATTCAAAGTTGGAAAAAATCAAGAGGTGCATGGCCAAAGCAACACCAAAGTGAACCAGGGCCCTGTTTGCACTGAGGAGACAGAGACAATCTTTGCTTTTAAGATTACACCTCAAACGTTTTTTGTTTTGTTTTTTAAATTGAATCATATAGTTACAGTTGAATCAACAGTCCCTGAGCCTAGTTCTGTTGGACATCTCTTCCTGTTAAAAGGCAGTTTTTTCTGCCCAATATACCCAAGTAGAACTCCAATAAAATGTCTGTTTTTTCAGGCATTCTCTGTAATGTTGTAGGGTTTACTGCTACATAAATATTTATAGATTGATTGTTTTGTATCTCTGCAGTCTGTCATGCTGTCTGATCACAGAGGAAGGCTGTACATCTCTGGCTTCAGTTCTGAGCTCTAATCCCTCCCATTTGAGAGAGCTGGACCTGAGCTACAATCATCCAGGAGCCTCAGGAATGAAGCTGCTGTTGGCTGGACTAAAGGATCCCCGCTGGAAACTGGACACACTAAGGTATGAAAAGAATGTCTGAAGAAGAGGAAGAGCTGGAAATATCTTCTGTGTTGTTCAATCACTTGCTATTTGATTGATGCAAATGTGACAATGACACATGCCAGAATATTTTCAGAAACACAAATATTAATCAAACGGGATTATAAAGAAATACTAATCAGTGTGGTGTACAAAAAGGACTAATCCAGGACCAATATTCATAACTGGATTTTGCTCACCATTTATTAACCTGTTTGGATAGATGTCTGTATGTTTAATGGCATAGTCTTTTTAAAGAATAATCCCCTCCCTCACTTTTGACTGGATTCAAATTAGATTAATTTCTGTTTAGGGACAGTGCAAGGACTAAGCCTAAATTGATCAAAATGTTAAAAACAAATTATTGGTAAAGTATTTAAGTGGACTGTGTGACAACCTAACAACCACAGGGAAATTATGTTGTGTTGTGAATTTATTATATAAAAAAAAAAAATCATGTTCCAGCTGTGGCATCCCACTAGATAATAGTGAAGACAGTGTACCC
This sequence comes from Mchenga conophoros, assembly GCF_057382185.1. Taxonomy (NCBI): domain Eukaryota; kingdom Metazoa; phylum Chordata; class Actinopteri; order Cichliformes; family Cichlidae; genus Mchenga; species Mchenga conophoros. The sequence continues at coordinate 35,923,980 of NC_140543.1, read as the reverse complement.
AGCCACAAGATCACTTGGGGTAAATGGCCCTTATTCACCATGTAACCAAGGGTCCTTGCATCTTGGCAACTAAGTTTAATCTAGATGAAGGGTGTTTGTCTCCTAGTGAAAACTGTTTAAGCATAGCCCCTCTTTTTTTATAAGTGCTGCTGATTTTGCCCTGGAGCATATTCTCTCGTCACAACTAGCCCTATGTGTGTAGTTTTGCTCTAAGAAAATATTTCATTTTTTACTCGGTTTGGACCTTCTTCACTTTTCATTAATTAGGTCCAACACCCACAGGATTTGCTGCCAAACAGCAGGTCAAAAGGAGAAATTCCTGCAGAGGTGTGGTGCACTTCCTAAACTGCAAACAAAAAAGTCAATTGCATTTCTTGTGAATTAATTTATGAATTATGACCTTTGAAGTCTTTTTGAGATGCTCCACCAACCTTTCACTCTGAGGCTGGTAGATGCTGGTCTAAATAAATCTAATGCCAAGTAATTTGTACTGTTCTTTCAGTGTGCAAGACATGAACGAGATGGCCAGTATCTCTTTAGGGATGCTAACTTGGGAGATTACCTGAAACAGTGCCAGCGTCACAGTCTTTGTAAAACTACTGTGCTGCAGCACTGACTCAAGACATCATGTTGATTAATCTTTTAGGACTAATACAAAGATAACCCTGTCTAGAGAAATGGCAGTCTGTCCTGTGCACATCTGATTCGCCTCCGTCATAAAGCAGGATGGGGCCAGACAATAAAGTCTTTAGAGAGGGTCATCTGTGCTGTGTTTCCTCCATCCGGGACCTGTAACAGTCTGGAATGAGGAAATGGGACAAACACATCTCTACAGAATTTCACTTTGATGAACACTATGAATGTTCATGTGTATGAGAGCCATGTAATGTACATGTGTGCATGCTGAAAGAGACTGTGCTTGTCTGACCCCCCTCCTCCTTTCAGGGTGGAGCCTGCTGGAGTCCGATGGTTGAGACCAGGTCTGAGGAAGTGTAAGTGTGTTTTTAATGGGATTCATGAAAACAAAGCAGCACACATTCAACCATCTTCATCATTCACATCTCTGATGTCAGGAGTCATCATCAAAGGGTCAATCAATGAACAGATGATGGATCAATAACTGCAGCTGGATTGTGTTTGTTCTCTCCATCAGATTCCTGTCAACTCACAATCGACACAAACACAGTGAACACAAACCTCCAACTGTCTGACAACAACAGGAAGGTGAAACGTGTGGAGGAGGTTCAATCATATCCTGATCATCCAGACAGATTTGATTACTGGACTCAACTACTGTGTAGAAATGATGTGACTGGTCACTGTTACTGGGAGGTCGAGTGGAGCGGAGACGTTGAGATATCAGTGAGTTACAGAAGCATCAGAAGAAAAGGAGGAGGTGATGGCTGTCTGTTTGGATTTAATGATCAGTCCTGGAGTCTATATTGCACTGATGATGGTCCTCAATTTGTCAGACACAATAACACAGGAACATCCATCTCCTCCTCCTCCTCCTCCTCCTCCTCCTCCTCTGTCTCTAACAGAGCAGCAGTGTATGTGGACTGTCCTGCTGGCACTCTGTCCTTCTACAGAGTCTCCTCTGACACTCTGATCCACCTCCACACCTTCAACACCACATTCACTCAAACTCTTTATCCTGGATTTAGGTTCTTGTTTCCAGGTTCCTCAGTGTGTCTGTGCTGAGTTGAGTGTAAAGAGTGTCCTCCTGTTAGAGAAACATGTCATCACGAATGACATCATTAATGACATTAATACATTTGACATATGTTTCACGTATTATAGACCAACAAGGTATTTTTAGCAATTTAAATACAAGTAATCAGTTTTGGGCAAAAACCAGAAATTGGTTTTTGGCAGACGATCATTTTATGGCACAACACCGGTCATTATTACACATGTAATTTATTATATAAAATATATAAACTAAATGCCATTGAAACTTATAGAATCTAATCTTTTGTTTTCTTTTTGTACATAGCACTTTATCAAACTGTTGTCTGCTACAGAGTTACAAGTATTATACTAGTAGTAATATAGCATCCACCATGTCCTGCTTGCATATTTCTGAAAACATCTTAGTGGTGTGGCAGCCATGGAGTGAGCCAGCCCTGCAAACCTTGTGGATGGACGATGCAGTGGACAGTGGGAGGAAGCATGCTAAAGTTCTTTGCAGACAACCCTGTGAGATTCTACAATCACCGACCAGAAAAGACAAACCGCAGGTCTCAGTTGCAGCACCCCATCTATTTCTGATTTTGCTCCAGCAGATTCAGCAACACTGCCAGAGACTTCCTGTAATCTATTACAGTTGTTACAGAAATGATCCAGGAACAGGTCACTCAGGTTAATCCTGTGTAAACAATGGTAAATATTGTTTTTTCATCTTTACATACTGTGTATTTGAAATATTCTGGTTTAATTGTTGTTATTTATTTTATTGCTATCAAATAAATATCCATGTAATATTGTTCATAGTTAGCGTTATGTTCATCATGTTAAAAATGCCTGTAAATCAAATTGAGTTCAGTATCAATTATTGTTTGTGTTAATCAATTTATTAATAACATAAAACCTTTAAACTAATGCAACACATATAACAATGAAACAAATATATTCAAATACAATACAATACAATACAACTTTATTTGTATAGCACGTTTAAAAGACCGGCGGTACACCAAAGTGCTTTACAATAAAAACAGGAAAATTAATACATTAAATAAAAGACAATTAACAAAGTACCACATATGTCATCAGGTAAAGGACACTAATTATACGGCAATAGAAGGAAATATAAGAACAAAGTACTAAGAACAGATATAGCTGAAAGATAAAGTACATAACTAGGAAATTGAACCAAATATAAAATAGGGACACTAACTAGATGGAAAGGCTATGTTGAATAAATGCGTTTTTAAACGGGATTTAAGAGATAAAACGGAGTCTGACGCACAGGTAGTGATAGGAAGGTTGTTCCACAGATTCGGTGCAACCAGGGCAAAAGCACGGTCACCCCTAGATTTACGTCTAGATCTAGGCTGAGCCAGGAGTAATTGGGCTGAAGAACTGAGGGCTCGCCCAGGGACATATAGACTAAGAAGACTGACAAGATAACGAGGGGCTAAATTATTTATAATTTTAAAGGTGAGCAACAATATTTTAAATTCAATATGATATTTTATGGATAACCAATACAAATCAGCAAGAACAGGGGTGATAGAGGTATGCTTTCTAGTACCAGTCAGGAGGCGAGCCGCAGCATTCTGGACAAGCTGAAGTCTGTGAAGGAGAGCAGAGTGAAGACCAAATTAGAGAGAATTACAGTAACCCAATCTAAAAGTTATAAAAGCATGAATGAGTTTACAAGATCTTTATGAGGGACATAGTGCTTAGCCTTAGCAATAAGGCGCAGTTGATTTGATTACTGAAGACACTTGTTTGTTAAATTTGAAAGAGCTATCCAGCAGGACACCTAGGTCACTAACCGAGTCAGAGAAAGAAGTGGCAAAGGAACCAAAGGTATCAGTTAATAGGCCCCTAGGGATATGGTTGCCAAACACTACAATCTCCGTTTTCTTTTCATTCAGGATAAGGGAATTGCCTGAAAGCCATTCTCTAACTTCTCTCGTGCACTCAAGGAAGCAGTGCAACGAAGGAGCAATGTCGTGATAATGATGTATATGTATGATGTAATGTATACTTTATTGAGGGGCCGATGGCGCAATATGGCAGCCTCGCCTCTGTCAGTCTGCCCCAGGGCAGCTGTGGCTACAACTGTAGCTTGCCTTCACCAGTATATGAATGTGAGAGTGAATGAATAGTGGAATTGTAAAGCGCTTTGAGGGTCCCGAAAAGCGCTATATAAATGCAATCCATTATTATTATTATTATTGATCCCCGTGGGGAAATTCTTCTCTGCATTTAACCCATTTACTCAGTGAAGCAGTGGGCAGCCACCAGCACGGTGCCCGGGGAGCAGTGTGTGGGGACGGTACCTTGCTCACGGGTACCTCAGGTTAGCCGTTCAGGGGATTCGAACCCCCGACCTTCCGATCATGGGTCGTCATCATCTAATTGAAAATATGGCCTTTGAAGTGGGTTGGCCCACTAACCCACTGAACAAGGTTAAAAGAGTCAGTTAAGGTAAGAAAGTCTGTGGCTAAAAGGTCATCCTTACAGCAAATATGAATGTTAAAATCACCAGTAATAAGAACACAGTCCTATTCAACAAAAATAGATCCTAACAGATCAGTAAAATCATGAATAAAGAATTTATTATACTTCGGCGGTCGATAAACCATGGCACACAAGGTTTTAGAAGAATTGACCAGTTCCACTAATTGAACTTCAAAGCTACCATAGGTAGGAGAAGGCTGCTGCCAAGCTTTATGTATATTTTAAAAAAATGAGGCTAAGCCACCACCTCCACCCGTAGCCCGTGAGCTAAAGAAGGAACAGTCAGGAGGAAGAAGTTCCGAGAAGGAGAAGGAGTCATCAGGGCAAATCCATGTCTTTGTCAGGAACAAGATGTCAAGCCCCGAAGAGAGGAAAAAGTAATTTAAAATAAAAGTCTTGTTCACCTGTGACCTTACATTTGGTAGAGCCATCCGCGTCATAGTTGTGTCTCTGCTCGTAGCACGGTGCAGATGACTTAGATTGTTGCGGCACACACCACCTCTGGAAGACGATATCCAGGTCCGAATAGGTAGGCATGCCTCTGGGAGGGAGGGGTAGTCTAAATTATTAAACTACCCCATTTTGGAACTAATCTTTCAAGAAGTGAAAACAGTCTGTCCATCCTCTCCCTGTTCTCCTGCGCTCTCCTCTCCTCAGCCTCTCTTTTCTGCCTCATGTACTCTTTGATGAGGTCTGGCAGTTCATTATTCCTGTCTCTTCTTCTGTTCCTCCCTGTCGTTGGTGGCTGTTTCACTTCCTCATCATTTTCATTTTGGTCACCCACTGCTGCGCTTGGCCCTGGAGTGTCCTCATGGAGAGAGAAAATTAGGACAGGAGGCCTAATGGAAGGCCTTCTTCCCGTGTTGCAATTGTGAGTCTTATTTTGAAAGAAATATTTACACGTTACCATAGCAACCGGGGCGCATTAAGAGGCAGAGAGGAGGATGTTACTCTGATGGCTTATTTTCAGGAGGACGCTTCTAATCAAGTTACACAATTACACAGTGAATTCGCGTTTATTAATATAATTTCAAAATACCAGTTTTTGTCTTGGTCAGATCATTTTATTTTGTTGTATTTTTCAGCGACACCTTAAATAATTTAGATTCTGATCAAGAATCCAATTCAAACTATAATGTAGAACAACATCGTTACAATTTCCAGCCTTCCAGGAAATGAATAATACTGTTAACAATACTTAAAAAAATAAACAGTCTGTTGACATAATTCCACAGATCTGTGAAGCGCTTTCCACCTGACAGCACTGCTACTAGCATCCAGGTCATAAGCGGTCACTGAGCCAGTGATGGTTCCTGGGGGAGTGTCCTCGTACACGTCCAAAGAATAGTAAGGCGTGGTGAAGACAGGAGGCTCGTCCACATCCAGTACATTAATTTCGACTGTCACAGAGTCCTTGAAGGGCCCCAGATGGAGGAAACGGGGATCTAGCTCTGCATTAAATGCTTCCACCTTGAAAGTATAGGACGCTTGGGTTTCATAGTCAAGAGTCTGGAAAACATGGGAAGAAATCCACTGAGATGAAGCAAAAAATTCAGAGCAATCCTTATATTACCTCATGTCTGCAGAGAGAGGACGCCCACAGGCCGTCTACAGTGATTTTAACTAAAATACTTTCTGAAGTATAATTTTAGGACCATCTGGGAACTTTTTGAAAAGATAACTACGGAAATTTTTGTTTTTGCGGTCCAAACAAAAATATCAATCCAGCGCAAAGAAGACTATTACAAAGCAATGCTTCTGTCCTGACATTTGTATGGAATCATTCTGGAGACGATGTCTTATCCGTGTTATTGGTTTTGAACATACCACAGCAAAATTAAATAAAGCTCGACCCACGACTGTTGACGCTTGGAAAACCTTCTCATCCAGAGTTATCTCCTGGAAGAGGCAATAATTGGTTTTAACTTTGTGTTGTTGTGTCTTTTCTTTGCTGTCCCTATGCCTTGTTTGCTAATGTTTGCTTTGCTACTGCAGTTTACAGTTGTACTGTATATGTCTGTACCCCCCCCCCCCCCAAACCCCGTTTTAAATCAATAAAATGTTGATCACAAAAAAAATATCAATCCAGTGTGAAAGTTAAATAAAAATGACATTTTATTCATGTATGTGACTGTGATTGTTTAAAAGGTATTCTGCATGCTTTATTTCACAGTAATTGTGTTGTAAAATGAAACTATATGCCATTAAGAAAATGTTTTTACTTCCCTTTTGCAATGTGAAGTTTTTTATTACGTGTGCTCAAATATGGGAGCACTGAACTTCATTTTGATGGCATCAAAGACGAGTGAAAATCTCTGGCATTTATCTTTAAAATTTAAATTTAACAGTCCAATCAAATTCCTGTATTTTAAACCACAGTATATGTAGAATTAGTCAGTCGGCTGACATGTTTATCATCTCATTGTACAGGACCCCCATCAAGAGACTTATTGGGCTGGACCAGGTGACCCTGAATCCTCCCTTAGTGATGCTGCAACAGCTGTAGGCTGCTGGGGGATTCCCATGATGCATTGAGTGTTTCTTCTTCACTCACTATGTATTAACAGACCTCTCTGCATTGAATCATATCTGTTATTAACCTCTGTCTCTCTTCCACAGCATGTCTATATCCTGTCTTCCTTCTCTCACCCCAACCAATCACAGCAGATGGCCCCGCCCCTCCCTGAGCCTGGTTCTGCCGGAGGTTTCTTCCTGTTAAAAGGGAGTTTTTCCTTTCCACTGTCGCCAAAGTGCTTGTTCATAGGGGGTCACATGATTGTTGAGTTTTTCTCTGGATGTATTATTGTAGGGTCAACCTTACAGTATAAAGCTCCTTGAGGCGACTGATGTTGCGATTTGATGCTGTATAAATGTCTTTTTCTCTTTAAGACTCTCCTGTAGTTTAATTTAACTGGTACATGTTATTTTAGAATTTAGAACCACTAATTAGCCAAAAACCCACTAACTGCATATCTTTGGATTGTGGAAGGAAGCCAAAGTACTGGGAGAGATCCCAAACAACCGCAGGCATCACATTCAGGCTCCACACAGAAAGACCTTGGCCAGGTAGTAGAGCAGATCAGCTACTGATTGGAAGGTTGGAGGTTCGATCCTTGGCTTCCCCAGTCTGCATGCCAAATATCCTTACTAACCCCAAGTTGCTCTCCGATGCATCCATCAGAGTGTGAATGTTGGTTAGTTTACACTTGAGTTTAGAAGTGGGTGTAAATGAGGCTATACAGCGCTTTGAGTACTCCGGGAGAATAGAAAATGGCTATATAAAAATCAATTCATTTACCAAACGTGGTTCATAGTTCTAAATGCTTTAAATTGTCAGTGAGAATAGAGAAACGCTTTTGGCTGACACGAGTATTTGACCAGTCCACACACACCGTTGGCTGCTGCGGCTGCCTGCGTTTACCTGGGAGTACAAAAGGCTGAGGATTCTTCACTCATGTTCGACTCTCTTGAGTAGACGTAGGCTGTCCCTCCTGCCTCTGCCTTTGTGCCGCTGCCTTTTGAGCCTCTGTTTTTTGAGTTGTGGCCTTTGAGATGACTCGTGTTCTATTAGTGTTCTTGTGTTATTTGAAAATTTGAGAGTTGTTTTTTTGTTTGAATTGCCTCAGTGCCTAGTGAGTCGTTTCACTATGTGTTTTCAGTTGTGGTAATAAACCTTGTGTTTTTTTAATCTGCCACCCCTCGTCTCTGGGCTCATTTATGTTACCTCCCCTTGAAAAAGAGCCGAACACAAGCGCTCTGACATTTCCTGTGAGAGATAAAGAAATGGAGGCGTAGACGAAGTCAAAGAAACCAAATTAGAAATGATGCATCTGAGAGGGTAGTTGTTTTTTATGAACACCTGCCTTGACTGGTTGTGGAATAAATACAATGAACACAATGTGAAGAGCTTACAGATAGCTTTTAGGACTTAGGATTATTTAAAAGGGAATCAAAATGGTTCCATCCATAAATGCATGAACAATTTTTTTCAATATCACTCTTAGACACCGTGTTTTTAATTTTAGCAATATTATGCAGATCAAAAATGCAGTCTTAGACACAAAACAACTTCAAGGTTTCTAATGGTACTATAGATCCAGGTAATGACAACTATGATAAATTGACTGGTTCTTATATACACTAGCACTTCTCTGCTCTACTTAACCACTTTACACACAAGTGTATGTAACCCAGTAGCTTTTGTTGTTATTCTTTCTTGCTTTCTCTTTATTTGTATAAATGTATTTCCACTCTCTTATTTTGAAAAGACAAATTTATTTTGAAAGAAGTGTGATCCTCTATCAAACTTTATTTTTCTTTTTACGGATCACATTGGGTAATGGCCATTTCATTTGTTGGAAGCGGTTTCAGTCCCGCCTTCCAAGCACCGGACCACCATTACACACGAGCTTGGTTTTTCGCACGTGGAAGGTAGACGAGACAGGCTTCGGATGGTCTGTGCGGAATTTTCTATCATTTTGGCTAGGTGTTCTGTTCGTGTGATAAAGCAACTAAGATTTTGGATTCTCTCCGGATAGAGGTAGCGAGCCTGTGCCCAGACTAAACTAATCTCTCCCTCAAGAGAGGCATAAAAGTGGTAACACACAAACCACAAAACCAAGGAAAAAAGAACTAGACTAGTAAGAAACCCTGACTAGACTAATAAGGAATCCAGACCTGACAAATGACCAGAAATTGAAATATTGAGCTCAGTAGGTTATTTTTGTTATGCCGGCTTATCATTACTATTACTGCTGTTATTGTGGAATTTGTGTCTGATTTACTGGGGCGATCGTGGCTCAAGAGTTGGGAGTTCGCCTTGTAATCGGAAGGTTGCCGGTTTAAGCCCCGGCTTGGACAGTCTCGGTCGTTGTGTCCTTGGGCAAGACACTTCACCCGTTGCCTACTGGTGGTGGTCAGAGGGCCCGGTGGCGCCAGTGTCCAGCAGCCTCGCCTCTGTCAGTGCGCCCCAGGGTGGCTGTGGCTACAATGTAGCTGCCATCACCAGTGTGTGAATGGGTGGATGACTGGATGTGTAAAGCGCTTTGGGGTCCTTAGGGACTAGTAAAGTGCTATACAAATACAGGCCATTTACCATTTAATTTTCAATTCTGTACAAAATAATAACCATTGTTGCTCATTTCCTGTCTCCAGCCATTTCACTCCACGGTCACCTCATTTCCTATTGTAATCCTGCTAAACCTAGTCTGTAGTTTTGGCTGTTCTAAACTATTTAAAGTGAGTCAGGGGTTACATATAATTGCTTTCTATCTAATGTTTTCAATCCATTTCATGTACACATCCATGTCTTTATCTCTCAAAGGAAAGTCAGAGAGTTTGTCCTGCACTCATCACTGTGAGGATTGTCCTGGTCAAATACTCGTGTCAGCCAAATGTGTCTTTTATTCAACAAAATAACAAAATTGTCACCAGAGCACAAAGTACGAAGGAATGAATACAGTACAAAGTACAATAGTCCCTTACATGGTATTACCCCAGTGACAGCAATTACAATGGACCAGCAATTACAATGGACCAGACAGTCAGTTAGTGTTTCTCTGTTCTCACTGACAATTTAACACATTTAGAACTATGAACCACATTTAACAATGTGGCTGTGAAGCAGTCTCAGGCTACGTTCACACTGCAGGCGAAAGCGCATCAAATCCGACTTTTTTGACCCTATGCGACCCATCTATCCGATCATGGCACAAATCCAATATTTTCAAATCTGACCTGGGTCACTTTCGTATGTGGTACTGAATCTGACACATATCCGAGGTTGTAGAAAGCGACTGCTGTTTGATGGTCACGTCGCATTAAATCCGTCTTTTACGTCACTGACACAAGACAGACGCCAATTATCAGAAGACAAACGAGAAAGCATGGCGGCCATTGTTAAAGCAAAGGCTCTTTTTTTTCTCAGTGTCTTTTCTTTAATTAATTTGTCAAAATTCTGTCGGTTACGACTGTGCAGAAATTGATCGACTGCTTCAACAACACCTACTAGCTCTGTAGCCGCCATTTTTACTTCTGTAAACAGAGCGTGTTGTGTGTGACGTCTTCTTTTGCGCACGTGTGACGCTTTGAGGGCCGTGAACCGTTCACACTGGAGCGCGTTTGCTGTCACATTTTATTCGTAGTGTGAAAAACAGACAAAAATTTTTTGGATTTGATCAAAAAATCAGAATTGAGCATTAAGACCTGCAGTGTGAACGTGGCCTAATTCATATGATTTAAAGAACTTTGCATCAGCATAAAACAATCTTTCCATCATCATCTTGAAGACATAAAATAAAGTGCTGTGTGAATGGATCAATGCTTTGCAGCAGGAAGCACTTAGAAAGCAACTAACGTGCACTAAAGGGTGAATTGACCTTTTTCAGAACAATTATCCCTTCTTGACTTTGACCATTACAGATGATGTCAAACATGTTGCCCTCATCTCCTGGAACAATGGCATACTCCACCCGTGCGTTGCTGCCTACATCCAAATCCTGGGCTTGAATTCGTCCCACAGCTGCACCCAATGATGCTGACTCTGGTACATGAAGATTAAAAATACCTTAAAGAGTAAGAAAGATCAGTAAAAAGGGACAACCAATTAAACACATAAAGAGAGTAAAAACAAACCAACAAACGAAAAACAGCACTTTTCGTTATGTATTTAAAAAGTTTAAAAAAATTCCTTTCTAGGAAAATGCTTCCTAGAAAGTAGGTAGTGGTTATTATCCAATTCAAGCTACACTTATACTTTTCCAGCCAAAGGTTAATTATCATTTCTTTAGAATGATCATTATTTTAACTTCTAATTAGAGTTGATTGGGATAAAGTGATCGATAGAGGAAATTCTACTTCAGTGGTTAAACAAAGTGGAGGAAAGGCGTTACACTCAGTAACTATCCAGCAGGTAAATAAAAGAAAATAAGATTTAATGTATAGACTATGGAGCAGTTATCCTGCACAGGTCAAATTATTATGGTGAAGTATTCACAGGGTGATCTACTAGCAGTGTGGTGTAATTTAGACGCAAAGACCCAGCAAGTTCACGTCAGTAATGTACAGTGTTCTGCCAGGAGGAGCCCAAACTAACATCTCAAAACAATGAGCAGACCAGGTAAGGTCGCTGAGGGAGCAAGTAATAACCTATTAACAAAAAAAGGTTTAATTCAATTTGATTCAATTTTTTTATACAGCACCAAACCACAACGACAGTCATCTCAAGGCACTTTATATTGTAAGATCGACCCTACAATAATATAACACAGAAAACCTCAACAATCATATGACGCTATGAGCAAGCGCTTTGGCAACAGTGGGAAGGAAAAATTCGCTTTTAACAGGAAAAATCCTCCAGCAGAACCACGCTCTGCCGTCTGCTGCATTTAGTCGGGGATGAGAGGAGGAATTCAGGACAAGACCCAAGGACCATGACAACATTTTTTGTGTGTGCATGCATTTTTTATTTGTTTGTTGAGGTCTTTTTGCCCAGCTGTCATATTGTAATATTCAGACTTTATTATGTAGCACATTAACACGGTTTCATTAATATTTGTATTTTGGTTTTTCATGCATGAATATGGAGAAACGGTTTGCTGAAAAGACAAGTTAGTTCAATAAAATTACTCTGTTTCAAAACGGTATTTCTGAAGAACAGAAATGAGTGGGGCTTGGGTATAAACACTCAGCGTAAGGATCAAGTGAAGAATTTTAGGATAGAGCTAACGTTTTGACATCACAGGCATAACTTAATTTTACCTAGAAGCAGCTATCTTAATGACATCAGGCATAAAACATACGCTGCTTTTTTGTCATTGAATTTAGACATTAATTTAACTGTGTATCGCCAGCTTTGTAAACGACATTCTCAGTTACATTGCCTGCCTAAAATATAACAATAAGGACATGGGATAAAGTAAGATGTGTATTTTGTTGTCCTTCTTTTGCACATTATAGTTTCAATTAGGCAGGCATCTGACATTAAATTGTTTGAAGGCTTGTGTAATATCATTCGTAGAACCCTCCTCTTTTTTCCCCTAAGTCCTTAATGATTCCCCTACCCAACCTTGAAGATTTGTCAGGTAAAGGTCAGGTTAGGAAAAGGAGGTACTTCTAAATGCACTCTGTGTGTTAAAACAAAAATGCCAAGGAGGAAAGACATAAGCCATATTATGCCACTCCAGCTTATTAATCTGTTAGGTGTGGCTGTGTGCAGGCAGGAATAGGACCCAAGGTGCAGACGTGAACTCAAAAAAGGCTTTAATTTAATACTCAAAATATAACATAACTGAAAAAACTCAAAACAAACTTAAACTAGAGAAATGACAGAACACACAGCTAGGAAAACGGTAGATCGCGACACGGACACAGAGAAACACAGGGCTTAAATACACAGAGGGAGCAATCAGGGAATGGGTAACAGGAGGGAAACACAGCTGGGGCAAATCAGAACTGACGAGACCAAAGAAGCGTAAACTGAACACACTGAGAAAAGACGGAGACCTTCAAAGTAAAACAGGAAACACATAACGCAGACTGAACAAAGACACAGACTCACATGCAGGCACTACAAAGGGAACAGAGACGTGGGAACAGGGCAGACACAAACACTGACTGAACACGGGGATATAGGAACTTAAGATACACATAGACGCGAACTAGACAAGGGGATGCAGGTGATAGGGGAGACAGAGCAACTAAAGAAGACAGAGACATAAGCCATAAGACAGAACTCAAAGAAACCAAAAACTAGACAGTATAAATAATATCGTAAACTCAAAAACCCTGGGACAACGACCCAGGCATCCTAACAGTAACCCCCCCTTAAGGGCTGGCTTCCAGACAGCCCAAACCAAAACATCAAAACCAAAAAAAACAAAAACAACCCAACCAGGGTGGGCGGCGGGGGAAACAGGATGGAGGGCCCGAAACCAAACAAGGAGCCAGAAACAACAACAAAAAAAAAAATGCAAACACTGGAGCCCGGAAAGCAACAGAACAAAAAAACAGGAACAAAGTCCAAAACAACAGCACCAAGGCCCAGGCAAAGTCCAAAAGCAAACAAACAAAAGAGCTCACGAAAAGCGCAGAGGCCCAGGCAATAGTCTCAAAAAAGTTCAGGGGGCCGGCCCGGAGGCTGACGGCACAACAGTCCAAACCCGGGTAGGTCAGGGGGGCGGCCCGGAGGCTGATGGTCCAAGAGCCCAGAAAACAGTTCAGGAGGCCGGCCGGGCGGGAGGCAGCGACGGCGGCGTAATTCAGGGGGCTGTCCATGACGGCAATGACGTCCAGTCATCGGCCGGACAGGACGTGCAGGACGTGCAGGACGAGCAGGACGGACAGGACGGACAGGACGGACAGGACGTGCAGGAACAGACAGCATGGAGACCTCAGGCGCAGACGAAGCTGAACACTCGGAAACTGGACCAGGCGGAGCTGCAGAGGCCGAAGCCGGACCAGGCGAAGCACAGGCTGAGGCAAAAGTTGGACCAGGCGTAGCAGAGGCAGAGGCAGAAGCTGGACCAGGCGTAGCAGAGGCAGAGGCTGGACCAGGCGTAGCAGAGGCAGAGGCTGGACCAGGCGTAGCAGAGGCAGAGGCTAATGGCAGCTGGACGGGCTCCTCAGGCCCTCCAGCTGACGTGGCAGAAGGCTGAACAGGCTCCTCGGGCCCTCCAGCTGACGCGGCAGAAGGCTGAACAGGCTCCTCAGGCCCTCCAGCTGACGTGGCAGAAGGCTGAACAGGCTCCTCGGGCCCTCCAGCTGACGCGGCAGAAGGCTGAACAGGCTCCTCGGGCCCTCCAGCTGACGCGGCAGAAGGCTGAACAGGCTCCTCGGGCCCTCCAGCTGACGTGGCGTGAGGCTGAACAGGCTCCTCGGGCCCTCCAGCTGACGTGGCGTGAGGCTGAACAGGCTCCTCGGGCCCTCCAGCTGACGTGGCGTGAGGCTGAACAGGCTCCTCGGGCCCTCCAGCTGACGTGGCGTGAGGCTGAACAGGCTCCTCGGGCCCTCCAGCTGACGTGGCGTGAGACTGAACAGGCTCCTCGGGCCCTCCAGCTGATGAGGCGTGAGGCTGAACAGGCTCCTCGGGCCCTCCAGGAACATCCAAGCAGTTTACAAGATTAGGTAACTACATGAGCATCACACCAAAAACATAACTAAGTTTTCTCTCAAAGCATTATCAGGAAACCAGATATCTGTCAGCATATATGTAGAGAAAATAGATCAATGAGCGTGATACAGCCAATTAAAAACAAAGAAACCCAAGAGGCTCTGAGAAAGATATGCCATACATTTTGTTTTAGTTTATAAATTCTGTTTCTGAATCTGTTTGGCAAACTGATGTTTGAATAATGATAATAAAGATAACAAATAACAAAAAACTAAAGTATTAATATTAAGAGAATTTGAGACAGTTGTTCAGAATTTACAGTTTGGTATTTAAAGTTGTGCAAAAAGTATGCAGTGAGGATATAAAGTGGCAGTGTGTAAAGTCTAGTAATTGTAGGGAGTGTGTAATGGTCAGAATCAGAAACTTTATTGTCATGGTCACAGGTACAATGAAATTAAAAATGGTTCCCAATCAATGCATCATCCCTAACAATATCAAAATATAAATAAAACAATAAAATTCAATAATAAAATAAATAGAATACTTAAAGTACTAATAAGAAGTATCAACAAACATTCACATACATTCCCACATACATGCTTCAGTCAGCGCATAGATTAATACAAGAGTGGCGTGATGGACATTTTTTTTGTAGCAGTATTCAGACATGTTATTGCAGTTGGATAAAAGCTGTTTGAGTCTATTAGTCCTTACACTGATTGCTCTGTACCGTCTGCCTGGGGGCAACAGTTCAAACAGGGAGTGGCCAGGATGTGAGGTGTCTTTTATGATGTTTTGGGCTTTTTTAAGACAGCGGGTGCAGATCTTCCAGTGTGGGGAGAGGGCAGCCAGTGATCTTTTGGGCGGTGTTAATGATCCCTTGGAGTGCTTTCCTCTGAGCCACTGTGCAGCTAGTGTACCAGATGCATATGCAGTAAGTTAGAACACTCTCAATGGTGGCTCTGTAGAAGGACACCAGCAGTCTCTGTGTGATGTTATTCCTCCTGAGAATTCTCTGGAAGTACAGTCTCTGTTGGGCCTTTCTCAGCAGCTCGGAGGTGTTCACACTCCAGGAAAGGTTCTCCTCTATGTTGACTCCCAGGAAGCGGAAGCTTGCCACCCTTTCTACACAGTCCCCATTAATGAATAGTGGTTGGGTCTCCGCCTTTTTCCTTCTGAAGTCTATTATGAGTTCGTTGGTTGTTGTTGAGGAGGAGGTTATTGGCCTTACACCATGACGACAGCTGGTGTAAGAATGTCAGCAGTTCAAAAGCCTGGTGGCTTGTGGGTAAAAACTATCCCTGCTATCTGCTAGTGTGGTTCTGAATGCTCCTGAACCATCTGCCGGACAGCAGGAGTGTGAAAAGGCTGGGGTGCTTGGGATCAGAGAGTATCCGCTGCGTCTTCCTCATGCAGGGCTATCTATTTAGATCCTGCAAAGCATGCAGCTCAGTCCTCAACCTCAACCACAACAACAGCTGCTCCAACCACAACAACAGCTGCTCCAACCACAACAACAGCTGCTCCAACAACAACATCAGCTGCTCAAACCACTACAACTGTGGCACAAACCACAACAACAGCTGCTGCAACCATAACAACAGCTGCTCCAACCACAACAACAGTTGCTCCAACCACTACAACTGCTGCTCCAACCACAACAACAGTTGCTCCAACAACAACAGCTGCTCCAACCACAACAACTGTGGCACAAACCACAACAACTGTGGCACCACCCACAACAACAGCTGCTCCAACAACAACAACAGCTGCTCAAACCACTACAACTGCTGC
This sequence comes from Mchenga conophoros, assembly GCF_057382185.1. Classification (NCBI taxonomy): domain Eukaryota; kingdom Metazoa; phylum Chordata; class Actinopteri; order Cichliformes; family Cichlidae; genus Mchenga; species Mchenga conophoros. Next base: position 35,907,884 of record NC_140543.1, on the reverse strand, counting down.
TCGTACAACAACAACAGTTGCTGCAACCACAACAACAGCTGCTCCAACCACAACAACAGCTGCTCCAACCACTACAAATGCCGCTCCAACCACAACAACAGCTGCTCCAACAACAACAACAACTGCTCCAACCACAACAACAGCTGCTCCAACCACAACAACTTTGGCACAAACCACAACAACTGTGGCACCAACCACAACAACAGCTGCTGCAACCACAACAACAGCTGCTCCAACCACAACAACTGCTGCTCCAACAACAACAGTTGCTCCAACCACAACAACTGCTGCTCCAACAACAACAACAACTGCTCCAACCACAACAACAGTTGCTCCAACCACAACAACTGTGGAACAAACCACAACAACTGTGGCACAAACCACAACAACAGCTGCTGCAACCACAACAACAACTGATCCAACCACAACAACAGTTGCTCCAACCACTACAACTGCTGCTCCAACAACAACTGCTGCTCAAACAACAACCACAGCTGCTCCAACCACAACAACAGCTGCGCCAACAACAACACCAGCTGCTCAAACCACTACAACTGCTGCTCCAACCACAACAACAGTTGCTCCAACCACAACAACAGCTGCTCCAACAACAACACCAGCTGCTCCAACCACTACAACTGCATCTCAAACCACAACAACAGTTGCTCCAACAACAACACCAGCTGCTCCAACCACTACAACTGCTGCTCCAAAAACAACAACAGCTGCTCAAACCACAACAACAGCTGCTCAAACCACAACAACAGCTGCTCAAGCCACTACAACAGCTGCTCAAACCACAACAACTACAGCTGCTCCAACCACTGCTGCTCAAACCACAACAACAGCTTCTCCAACAACAACACCAGATGCTCCAACCACTACAACCGCTGCTCCAACCACAACAACAGTTGCTCCAACCACAACAACTGCTGCTCCAACAACAACAACAGCTGCTCAAAGCACAACAACAACTGCTCCAACGACAACAACTGTGGCACAAACCACAACAACTGTGGCACAAACCACAACAACAGCTGCTGCAACCACAACAACAGCTTCTCCAACCACTACAACTGCTGCTCCAACAACAACTGCTGCTCAAACAACAACAACAGTTACTCCAACCACTACAACTGCTGCTCCACCAACAACAACAGCTGCTCCAACCACAACAACAGCTGCTCAAGCCACTACAACAGCTGCTCAAACCACAACAACAGCTGCTCCAACAACAACACCAGATGCTCCAACCACTACAACCGCTGCTCCAACCACAACAACAGCTGCTCCAACCACAACAACTTTGGCACAAACCACAACAACTGTGGCACCAACCACAACAACAGCTGCTGCAACCACAACAACAGCTGCTCCAACCACAACAACTGCTGCTCCAACAACAACAGTTGCTCCAACCACAACAACTGCTGCTCCAACAACAACAACAACTGCTCCAACCACAACAACAGTTGCTCCAACCACAACAACTGTGGAACAAACCACAACAACTGTGGCACAAACCACAACAACAGCTGCTGCAACCACAACAACAACTGATCCAACCACAACAACAGTTGCTCCAACCACTACAACTGCTGCTCCAACAACAACTGCTGCTCAAACAACAACCACAGCTGCTCCAACCACAACAACAGCTGCGCCAACAACAACACCAGCTGCTCAAACCACTACAACTGCTGCTCCAACCACAACAACAGTTGCTCCAACCACAACAACAGCTGCTCCAACAACAACACCAGCTGCTCCAACCACTACAACTGCATCTCAAACCACAACAACAGTTGCTCCAACCACTACAACTGCTGCTCCAAAAACAACAACAGGGCCCTATTTCAGGAAGCCGGTTTAGAAAACTCAGAGTGAAAAACGATACTCAGGGTTGAGTAACCCCGAACTGTCCAACTCGGAATATTCGGTTTCAGAAAGGCTGATAACAATTAGTTCAATCAACGCGGAGTTGCTTTAACCCCAAGTGAAGCGCGCGGACGAGGATACATAAAGCCCTGATAAGCGGAGCACAGATTAAGCGAGTCACCATGGAGACGGAGGGAAAGAAGGCGCGGTCAACGTATTTCACAGCGCTTGAGGCCGAAATTCTGATGGCAGCATATGCCGATAACATGCAAATTTTGCAGAAAAAAGTAACACAGCCACAGCTGCAAAAGAAAGGGAGCATGCATGGCAAAACATAGCCGACAGAGTCAATGCGTGAGTGTTAATATAAACATTGATCTAGGGATTTCCACCCATTTAACACGTTATTTTATCATATGTTATTTTATTTGTTATTTTATACATTTTATTTTGTGATGTGATGTGAGCGCAGGTGCAACCCAACAGGCCCCAAACGTGCCTGGCAGCAAGTAAAAATGAAATATAAAAATATAGTCCAAACAGGTAAGGTGTAATTGTATTATGAGCCATAGTGCTTGGTCTGTTTGTCCCATGTAAATCAATTGCAGTTAGAGGCTACATTAATTTTCTTTCTGTAAGCACTTATTGAAATTATCTGAGCACATTACAAGTACATATTTGCTTACTCTGTATGCTCAAATGTGGCCCGTTATAGCCAACAGAAAAAAAGCGGAGGCCCGAAAAACAGGTGGGGGTCCTCCACCACCACCACTCACAGAGGCTGAGCAGTTGGCCCTCAGCCAAAACAGTGGGCGCCCTGTGGCCGAAGGCATCTCTGCGGGGACATCCTCTGAGTCAATAACCCCGCAAGACACAAGTGCCTACATAGGGGGTAAATTCAAAATAATACATGATGTGCATACATCCTTTCTTCACAGTCACCTTTGCAGTGCGACACATTCATTTGATAAACTCTTTACCATAATGAATTATTTTGTAGTGAAGTTATTTTCCTACTGATTTTGCCTTGCCTCAGTCTTGGTTGTCTTTGAGAGCATAATGACAATGAAGTGTAAGGTGCTTGGTATGTTTGTTAATTGCCATTTGGTCCCTTGTAAGTTATAAGTGACCTGTATAAACCTCATATTCTATCAGTTGATGGTGATGGTGTACTGCATCTGGTGCAGCCTCCTGTTGAGCCAGACCAACATGCAGTTGTGAGTAATACTCCACAGATTATATGAGTTTACAGTAGAACAGCAATGTTGTTTATTTCTTTACTACAGGAAAATAATGAAGAAACATTGACAGCTGTTACAGAGGAGGAAGCAACAGAGACACTTTATGAGGTTTACATCTTTTAATAGAATAGAATAGAATAGAATAGAATTCAACTTTATTGTCATTGCACATGCACAGGTACAGGGCAACGAAATGCAGTACTAGTAATACTTTGTGTACAGGAAACACAGGCGACCAATAAAGCCAGTTGAACAAAAAATCTGTTTATTCTTCTTTCAACATGTTGAGGTGATGGGTCAAAAGAAATGATTGTGACATATGGTGTCTCTGACTGCGCTTCCATCTTGTATGTCCGTGGGAGGGTCAGGATGTTCATGGTTTGGATCACTGCTGATGTTTGGTTCAGAAGGACAGTGTTCTCCTCTAATTGTGGCAATGTTGTGAAGAATCACACATGCCACAATAATGTCACATGCCCTTTCTGGGGTGACCCTGAGTCTTTGCAGGCACTGGAACCGGGCCTTAAGCATTCCGATAGTCATTTCAATTCTGGCTCTTGTCCTGCAATTAGCCAGATTATATCGCTGCTGTGGGCCCGGTTCAGGGTCAGGGTAAGGGGTAAGCAAATAGGGTAAACATGGATACCCCCTATCACCAAGCAAGTAGCCAGTGAACTCTCCTAAGACAGAAGGGTACACTTCAGTTCAAATGTCCCTGAAGCAATTGGTCTTTATATATTTTAAAGTATTCTCAACTCACCATGTCCAAATTTTGTGCTCAGTGTACATTCACGGAATATTTGTGAGTCATGGACAGAGCCTGGCCACTTGGCTTCCACATTTGTGATAATGTTGGCAGCATCACATATGATCTTCACAGTGCAGAGAACACAAATTAGCATCCATTACTATAATGAAATAATTTGTTAGTTTGACATGCTACAGGGAACTATGTACCTGTACATTAATGCTGTGGAAAGACTTCCTGTTCACATAGTCTCCTTCATTTACTGAAGGAGCAATGATTGGAATGTGAGTGCCATCTGTACAGCCAATCACGCCTGGGAACCCTGAAAATAAATGTGCAATTTAAGTAGTAGTCCAAGTATCACCACATCATACATTAAGTTTTGGTCATCCTGATACCTGCAATTTTGTGGCATCCCTCTTTGATAAATCTTGTGGGTCTGTGACCGGGGAACACCACAGACGAGTACAGGAGACGTTTCAGTGCAACTGTAACATTCCTGACTGCCCGACAGACGGTAGCCTTGGAAACGTGCTCAGCGTCACCAATATTATACAGAAAGCTCCCGTTTGCAAGAAACCGAAGTGCAATACAAATAATATGCAATGAACTGAGAGCATGTCCGCGATGTGTCACATGCGTAATATATGGCCTGAGGATGTTATCCAAATAAATTATAGATTGTGCTGAGAAACGGTAACGTTCGCACAGAAAATCATCAGGAAATGATAAAATGTCCAAACGCGCTCTAATCACTCTCTCCCGGCGGAGAGCTCTGCGGAGAATTTGGGCTTCACGATCTACTGGCTCTTCAAGGAAGTGGCACGCCATGTCCGACACTTCCTACTGTCAGGTTTCCGACAAAGGGGCGGAGACAGTCAGGGTTAGTTGTAGTAAACCTGCTAGGGGGCAGGTTAGCTTCACGGAGTGTGTCGTCATAGTGACTCACTCAGGCTGCAGCTGAACTCGCTTTGTGAAACCGAAAACCCAGAGTTTTCGTTAACTCAGGGTATACTTACTCAGTTTTTCCACTAAACCGGCTTCCTGAAACAGGGCCCAGCTGTGGCACCAACCACGACAACAGCTGCTCCAACAACAACAACAGCAGCTGCTCCAACAATAACAACAACAGCTGGTCCAACCACAACAACAGCTGTGGCACCAACCACGACAACAGCTGCTCCAACCACAGCAACAGTGGCAACAACAACAACATCAGCGGCAACTCCAACAACAACAGCTACTCCAACCACTACAACTGATGCTACAACAACATCAGTTGGTCAAACCACAACAACTGCTGCTCCAACAACAACCACAGCTGCTCCAACGACTACAACTGCTGCTCCAACAACAACCACAGCTGCTCCAACAACAGCAGCTGCTCCAACCACAACTACAGTGGCAACAACAACAACCACTGCTGCTCCAACAACAACAGCTGCTCCAACCACAACAACTGTGGCACCAACCACAACCACAGCTGCTCCAACCACAACAGCAGCTGCTCCAACAACAACAACAGCAGCTGCTCCAACCATAACAACAACAGCTGCTTCAACCACCACAACAACAGCTGCTCCAACCACAACAACAGCTGCTCCAACCACAACAACTGCTTTTACAACCACAACAACAGCTGCTCAGAAAACAACAACGGTTGCTCCAACTACAACAGCAGCAACTCCAACCACAACCACAGCTGCTCCAACCACAACCACTGCTGCTCCAACCACAACAACTGTGGCACCAACCACAACCACAGCTGCTCCAACCACAACAGCAGCTGCTCCAACAACAACAACAGCAGCTGCTCCAACCATAACAACAACAGCTGGTCCAACCACAACAACAGCTGTGGCACCAACCACGACAACAGCTGCTCCAACCACAGCAACAGTGGCAACAACAACAACATCAGCGGCAACTCCAACAACAACAGCTACTCCAACCACTACAACTGATGCTACAACAACATCAGCTGCAGCTCCAGCCACAACAACTGCTACTCCAACCACAACAACTGTGGCACCAACCACAACAACAGCTGCTCCAATCACAACTACAGTGGCAACAACAACAACATCAGCAGCAACTCCAACAGCAACAGCTACTCCAACCTCTACAACTGATGCTACAACAACATCAGCTGCAGCTCCAGCCACAACAACTGCTACTCCAACCACAACAACTCTGACACCAACCACCACAACAGTTGCTACAACAACAACTGTTCCAACCACAACAACTGCTGCTACAACAACATCAGCTGCTGCTCCAACAGCAACAGCAGCAACTCCAACCACAACCACAGCTGCTCCAACCACAACCACTGCTGCTCCAACCACAACAACTGTGGCACCAACCACTACAACTGATGCTCCAACAACAACAATAGCTGCTCAAGCCACAACAACTGCAGGTCCAACAACAACAACAGCTGCTACAACAACAGCAGCTGCTCCAACCACAACAGCAGCTGCTCCAACCACAACTACAGTGGCAACAACAACAACCACTGCTGCTCCAACCACAACAGCTGCTCCAACCACAACAACAGTGGCACCAACCACAACCACAGCTGCTCCAACCACAACAGCAGCTGCTCCAACAACAACAACAGCAGCTGCTCCAACCATAACAACAACAGCTGCTTCAACCACCACAACAACAGCTGCTCCAACCACAACAACAGCTGCTCCAACCACAACAACTGCTGTTACAACCACAACAACAGCTGCTCCAACCACAACAGCAGCTGCTCCAACAATAACAACAACAGCTGGTCCAACCACAACAACAGCTGTGGCACCAACCACGACAACAGCTGCTCCAACCACAGCAACAGTGGCAACAACAACAACATCAGCGGCAACTCCAACAACAACAGCTACTCCAACCACTACAACTGATGCTACAACAACATCAGCTGCAGCTCCAGCCACAACAACTGCTACTCCAACCACAACAACTGTGGCACCAACCACAACAACAGCTGCTCCAATCACAACTACAGTGGCAACAACAACAACATCAGCAGCAACTCCAACAGCAACAGCTACTCCAACCTCTACAACTGATGCTACAACAACATCAGCTGCAGCTCCAGCCACAACAACTGCTACTCCAACCACAACAACTCTGACACCAACCACAACAACAGTTGCTACAACAACAACTGTTCCAACCACAACAACTGCTGCTACAACAACATCAGCTGCTGCTCCAACAACAACAGCTTCTCCAACCACAATAACAACAGTTGGTCCAACCACAACGACTGCTTCTACAACAACATCAGCTGCAGCTCCAACAACAACAACAACAACAACAACAGCTACTTCAACCACAACAACAACTCCTCCAATCACAACTACCGTGGCAACAACCACAACAACAGCTGCTCCAATCACAACTACCGTAGCAACAACCACAACAACTGCTGCTCCAACAACAATAACAACAGTTGCTCCAACCACTACAACTGCTACTACAACAAAAAACACAGCTGCTCCAACCACAACAACTGTGGCACCAACCACAACCACAGCTGCTCCAACCACAACAGCAGCTGCTCCAACAACAACAACAGCAGCTGCTCCAACCATAACAACAACAGCTGGTCCAACCACAACAACAGCTGTGGCACCAACCACGACAACAGCTGTTCCACCAACCACGACAACAGCTGCTCCAACCACAACAACAGTGGCAACAACAACAACGTCAGCGGCTGCTCCAACAACAACAGCTACTCCAACCACAACAACTGTGGCACCAACCACGACAACAGCTGCTCCAATCACAACTACAGTGGCAACGACAACAACATCAGCGGCAGCTCCAACAACAACAGCTACTCCAACCACTACAACTGATGCTACAACAACATCAGCTGCAGCTCCAACCACAACAACTGTGACACCAACCACAACAACTGTGACACCAACCACAACAACAGTTGCTACAACAACAACTGCTCCAACCACTACAACTGCTGCTCCAATCACAATAACAGTTGTTCCAACAACTATAACTGCTGCTCAAACAACAACCTTTCCAACCACAACAACTGCTGCTACAACAACATCAGCTGCTGCTCCAACAACAACAGCTTCTCCAACCACAACAACAACAGTTGGTCCAACCACAACGACTGCTTCTACAACAACATCAGCTGCAGCTCCAACAACAACAGCAACAACAGCTACTTCAACCACAACAACAACTCCTCCAATCACAACTACCGTGGCAACAACCACGACAACAGTTGCTCCAATCACAACTACAGTGGCAACAACAACAACATCAGCTGCAGCTCCAACAACAACAACAGCTACTTCAACCACAACAACAACTCCTCCAATCACAACTACCGTGGCAACAACCACAACAACAGCTGCTCCAATCACAACTACCGTAGCAACAACCACAACAACTGCTGCTCCAACAACAATAACAACAGTTGCTCCAACCACTACAACTGCTACTACAACAAAAAACACAGCTGCTCCAACCACAACAACTGTGGCACCAACCACAACCACAGCTGCTCCAACCACAACAGCAGCTGCTCCAACAACAACAACAGCAGCTGCTCCAACCATAACAACAACAGCTGGTCCAACCACAACAACAGCTGTGGCACCAACCACGACAACAGCTGTTCCACCAACCACGACAACAGCTGCTCCAACCACAACAACAGTGGCAACAACAACAACGTCAGCGGCTGCTCCAACAACAACAGCTACTCCAACCACAACAACTGTGGCACCAACCACGACAACAGCTGCTCCAATCACAACTACAGTGGCAACAACAACAACATCAGCGGCAGCTCCAACAACAACAGCTACTCCAACCACTACAACTGATGCTACAACAACATCAGCTGCAGCTCCAACCACAACAACTGTGACACCAACCACAACAACTGTGACACCAACCACAACAACAGTTGCTACAACAACAACTGCTCCAACCACTACAACTGCTGCTCCAATCACAATAACAGTTGTTCCAACAACTATAACTGCTGCTCAAACAACAACCTTTCCAACCACAACAACTGCTGCTACAACAACATCAGCTGCTGCTCCAACAACAACAGCTTCTCCAACCACAACAACAACAGTTGGTCCAACCACAACGACTGCTTCTACAACAACATCAGCTGCAGCTCCAACAACAACAGCAACAACAGCTACTTCAACCACAACAACAACTCCTCCAATCACAACTACCGTGGCAACAACCACGACAACAGTTGCTCCAATCACAACTACAGTGGCAACAACAACAACATCAGCTGCAGCTCCAACAACAACAACAGCTACTTCAACCACAACAACAACTGCTCCAATCACAACTACCGTGGCAACAACCACAACAACTGCTCGAACCACTACAACTGCTGGTACAACAGCAACAACAACAACAGTTGCTCCAACCACAACAACTGCTGCCACAACAACAATAACTGCAGCTCCACCACCACCAACAGCTGCTCCAACCATGACAACAGCTGCAACAACAACCACTAAAATGCCTTCAACAGCTATATCATCCACGACAACAACAAGTCACGCATCTTCTGTCAGAATGAATGTAATCCCTCTATTAGTCGCACTCTTTGTCTTTACCATCTATTAAATGGTAAATCATGGAAACCCCATAAAAACACTACAACTGTGAAAGGATTTTTTTTTATGTTACTGTTTACTTCTTCTTTTCTTTTTTAGTTGGGATTTAAGTTAAAAAGTGTAATATCTATTTAATATTTACCCACAAATATATTTATCTATTTATTAAACTCATTATGCAAATGTCTTGAAAAAATGTACTTGGGATTTTTGTTATATGTGATTCAATGACAGCATTTCTTAAACTAGTAACTGTAATTACACCAGAAAAAAAAGCCAAAGGATTACAACTATGACCATGACAAAGTTTTCAACAGACAGTATGACGGGATTTGTTTTTTTGCTTTGGAAATATCCCATTGATGGCAAGGGGAATAAAGAAAGCTATGGCAGTATATTTGTTTTGTATAATGTTATGATTGTCCCGACTGTCACTATTTTCATCATATTGATGGTAACACATGGCCCTACTTTTAACATTTATAAAATTACAGAATATTAACCATATGTTATTTAAGATGAGATACTCTGGTGTCCCCTGAATGTAGACTTTTACTCTTTTCACCCTAATAAAACTATTAATGCAACCAATTGTTTTTCTACATGAATTACCGTACCTATACGATATTTCAAAGTTTCTTTAATGAAGTGATATATTTCACACTATTCAACAATATTTTATTATTAAGAAAGCTAATGTTTTTTGCTGGCTTTTCTAACTACCAGTACATTTCCCTCATAGATATACAAATTTTGATAATTGAAAAGGAAGGGGGATGTGTTGAATTATATATTCTTTTTAAACAAATGTAATCTCTGTTTCTAGTTATCAGGTTTCAATTATAATGTCGTCCTCGGATCTTTAGTGGTTCTAACAGGCACTAACTATTTGTTTCTTTTTATAAAGTCTAAATGGCTTGGAGTGGTTGGTAAGATTGGAAATAAGCTTCCTAAATGCTTATCGATCACATAGTAGTACATATCATGTCACAAGTGTCATGGTTGGCTGTGTGGCAGGCAAGCAGAAGTGGTGGACCCAAAATTGCAGGACTCTTGGAGATGGGAATAAGCTGAAAACGCAGCTTTATTCCTGGAGGAATGATTCACGAAATAAAACTTACAAAAACAAAACTCTACACCGAGGTGCTGGCGGACAGGACATTACAAACACACAGCAAGTTGAGGGTACAACGCGACACTGACACAGAGAAACACAGGGCTTAAATACACAGATGGCAGTAATCAAGGGATGAGAGACAGGAGGGGAACACACCTGGGAGAAATCACAGCTGATGAGACAGGGGAAACGTAAACTGAGCACACTCACATACGACACAGACCTTCACAATAAAACAGGAAACTCAGACACATGGAACCAGACAAGACATTGAACTAAACAGACAGATTCACAAACAGACGGGGTGACACCATAGACCAGGGGTGCTCAGTCCCGGTCCTCGAGAGCTACCGTCCTGCAGCTTTTAGATGCATCCTTGTTCCCACACACCCGAATCAAATGAATGGTTTGTTATCAGGCCTTTGCCAAACACGATGGCATGCTGAAGAGGTAATCAAACCATTTGATTCAGCTGTGTTGGAGTAGGGATGCATCTAAAAGCTGCAGGATAGTAGCTCTCAAGGACTGGGATTGGGCAGCCCTGCCATAGACAGACAGATACAGACGCAGACTCAGAGGCAGACCGAATATAACACGTAGAACTCAAACAATAATAATCATGATAATAAATTGGAAAATGATAATAATAAACTTAAAGCGCTGGGTCACCGACCCAGGACGATGACAACAAGAACCAAAATTAATTGTTGTAATGGAAGTAATAACTAATATGAATTTAGGCAGGTTTGCAACCAAGCAGAAAAGTCTTTCAAAATCCCAGATAATAAATATGAAATCACCACACTTGGAGAATGTTCATTTAGCTTTTTTTACTTCAGAATTTGAATGGCTTTCCCCTTTTTAAAATTAAGTACAGAAAACTTTATGTAATGTTACGATATAAATATATATTCTTAATGCTTATTTTCTGATTATATTGTCTTTTGTACTTTGCAATAGAGGCATAAGAAACAACTAGGTCAGAGGGTGACAGGTCGATCTGGCAACAGACTTTAGAAAGGGGAAGTTTAGTGCAGAGCTGCACAGGAAACCAGACACAAAAAAGAGGAACTAAGTAAACGGTGTGTCGGTGTGACGTAGTGCAGAAATATATATATATATATATATATATATATATATATATATATATATATATATATATATATATATATATATATATGGATTTAGCTGCAGAAAATTCAGACCTGAGCATGTGTGTTCAGTCTCCATTTCCAGAAATGTAAAATAAAGATTTTTTGAGCTTTACCACTCTGAGTTCAGTCTTTCTCTGAAGGGAGGTCAGCAGCTGATGGATGGATGGCTTTGACAAAGAAAAGGTCATTAGCAATAGGCCACAAAGGAGGTGGAACTCTTCTGAATCTGGAGAAGGAAAATTCAGTGATGCAAGCTCTGACAAAGTGTCTGGTGACTTAGGGGCAGACTCCCTAAAAACATTCATAAAACATACAATTTAATGTTAGTAGCTCTTGAAAGGTGTGAGGGACCTAAAACACAGGAAAAAAAATACAATCCTGTCTTTGTGTTTGAAAGGCAAGCACAATCATAGCCCCTCTCATTTGCTGTCATGTTATTAACTGTTATTTTTAACTGCAATTTTTGTTTTATGTTATTTTAAACCAGTAGTTTTGTAAATAAATCACATTTTTCAAATAATAATGAGCACATAGAAGTGGCTTTGGTGGCTGTGGTTCTGACTTTATTTAGGCGCACGATTGAACATTTCATAAAACAATGAAACAAATTAATATGAGTTAATAACACATTTACCTTCCAGTCTGGATTTTTAGCTTACAGGTCACACACATGAACTCATTAGCACTAACCCACTGAGATGCATCTGGAGTTAGATTCAAAGCAACATTTAGCTCTTTTTATAAAATAAATCACCAATCTGGAACATTGTTAAATGGAAAAACATTACTGCTCATTGACGTATGACACTTGAAAGTAACACAAATGGTCGTTTTATAGTAGCTAAAACAAAACCCCACTCTAAACCTGTATGGGTCCTTACTGACCAGTTAAGAGGTTTACTTATATTCACTTTTGCAACCTACTTGCCAGCTTGTCCAAACTAAGGTGAATCCAAAGATGAACCAAATCAGGTTCCACTGGGAGAATGCTTGAAAGCTGAGACTTGAGAGAAGACAGAAGACAGACCCTTGGATGATGTGGAAGCATATAAATACTACCGACGTGAACAAGTTTGGTTTTATCATTCTGACAATTCTTACATCGTTCTAGTGTCTGTCACGTTTAAAAATGTATATTTCAGGCATCTGACGCCTCCTTATTGAGGTTTGCAGGCATGTCCCACAGGGAAGAGCCAGGAAACGCTGGAGAGATCATTGTTCTCAGCTGATCTGGGAACACCCTGGTGTTCCCCTGGACACGCTAGAAGAAGTTGCTGGAGAGAGGGAGGTCTGGGCTTCTCTGCTGGGGCTGAGGCCCCAGATAAGTGGAAGAAACTGGATGGTTGAATATTATGCACACATACACACACATCACCAATTGTTTAACTAAATATATTTTTCAAGGTGCCGTTGACTTGAAATTCCCACCAGATTGCAGCAACAACCCATCCAGTCCACACATGCAGAGAAACAGATGTAATAATGAGAAAATGACATGGGAAAAAAAACTACTTACTGAAATGTAACAACAAGCCTCTGTTGAGATCACAGCTTCAAGACACCTTTTGTATGAAAACGTCAGCAGCACCTTTAGAAATACATTGACAAGTGACATGTTCAATAATATTTGGCTTAACTGAACTAATATTCAGTTCAATTTCCTCTCAGCTCTCGTTAAAGAGAGACGGTGGCTGCTTGTCAAGGATGCTAGCCAGTGTTTTAAATGGCTGCCCCCAGTCGCCAAGCGAGCTAAAATCCCCTAAACTGTCAAGTACAAAAGAGTCCTCTATGGATGAGAGAGAACGCGCCTCTGAGCCATCCCCCTCGTATGCGTAGGTTGCCAGTGAATCAGCAGGTAGGGCCGCGTACCCCTGCTGGCTCTCCTTCAGTCGGTGTTCAATGACCTCTCTGATCAATTCAGCATCGCCTTGGGTCGCCCTGCCGCGGCAGAAGAGTGGAGGCTTGTTCCCGGTGGCGATGAAGCTGGCTGTTTGCAGATGGATGTCAGGTGACCTGACATTGTCACAGTGGGTGCTGAGATGCATCAGAATGCCGTCGCCATAGCCATTTTTCTTCTTGTTGGAGATGCTGCTGTGGTCTGTTTTGCACAAGGTGCCCATGTGAAACGCGTCAGTGTCAGCCTCGCCACCTCCCTCGTCGTCATAGTGAATGACATTATCACGGATGTCTTCTTTTGATCTCATCAGCGTGTCTTTCACTTTCTGGGGCCTCTGACTCATGTATAACACTGACATACCTGCAAGGCAGAAAACAGAGAGAAGCACTGGTTACCATGGTGACCACACATACATGATCCTTAAAAATATAAATGTATAAAACATTACATGGTGCAATCAAATCTGCTGGATTTTAGATCAATGTTTGGACAATACTTTAGGAACGTGTTGCAATGCAGTATACCCCACTGAGGTTCAAACACCAGGATGGGCAAGACAGGCACCATAAGGGGTCATCCACCCAGTGTTTTGTCATTTTTCTGCATTTATTGAGTCGTTTACTGTATTGTATCTAGTTTCAGTTTATTGCTTGTGTCCTGTTGTATTCATGCCTCCTATTGTTGTTTATCTTGGTCTCTGTGTTTTGTCCTTTAGTCTCGTGTGTGAAGTAAGTCTTGTGTTTGTTCACGGACCTTCGATCTGGTGTTTCCTGTGGTTGTCGTCCCTCTGTGCCTTTGTGTCTCATTTTCCCTGATTTGTTCTCTTGTGTCCCTGATCTCATCCGTCTCTCTGTGCTGTCCTGTCTGGTCCTCCTGTTAAACTAACCATGGTTCCTTGTTCAGACTAGTGGTGTGTTTATTGCGTGTCTCATCATGTTATAGTTTCCAGCTGTATCCCACCCTTTGCATCTTTTGTTGTTATTCTTTCCAGTTTGGATTCAGGAGACAGACACTATCTCTACTTTCAAGATTAGGCTTCAAACTTTCCTTTTTGCTAAAGCATATAGTTAGGGCTGGACCAGGTGACCCTGAATCCTCCCTTAGTTATGATGCAATAGACGTAGGCTGCTGGGGGATTCCCATGATGCACTGGGTGTTTCTTCTTCACTCACTGTGTGTTAACAGACCTCTCTGCATTGAATCATATCTGTTATTAAACTCTGTCTCTCTTCCACAGCATGTCTTTATCCTGTCTTCCCTGAGTCTGGTTCTGTCGGAGGTTTCTTCCTGTTAAAAGGGAGTTTTTTCTTCCCACTGTCGCCAAAGTGCTGCTCATAGGGGGTCATATGATTGTTGGGTTTTTCTCTGTATCTATGAAGCGCCTTGAGGCGACTTTTGTTGTGATTTGGCGCTATATAAATAAAATTGAATTGAATTGAATTCTGGTAAGTATATATTGTTCGAGTCGCCCCTTGCTCTCTGTCGTGTGGTCCCTCACACCTTCATGCTGTGTGTCCTGTATGGATCACTGCAGCCCTCCATCCATCATTACATCAAAACTCTTCCACATCCTGCAGGTTTTCTAAACAATGTTTCTTTGCTTTTCAATAACAGTCTTGTAAAAGCAACATTGTATTCAAAGCCATCCAGTTCTGTGTACGCAGTAAAAGTGATGAAGTTCTTTATTTATTCATTTATCTACTTCAGGTTTATTATCAGCCCTAATTTAAAACATCAGATTACCTGAACAGGCTGAGAACCAGAGTAATATGCTCAGGTTCAGCATCAGTTTGTCATCATCAAGCTCAAAACCTTAGAGCTCCTTATATTCATATGGAATTTGCACATTGTATTTTCACCTGTATGTCCAATATAAACAGAATGTTTATAACAAAAAATAAATACATAAATTGATTTGCTTGTGACCTGGTGGGAGGTTAATAAAATATTAACTGGTCTGTTGTGCCAAGAATGATTTTCTTCATTAAACAACATTAAGAAAGATTTTTAGGCTACCTAATGTCAACAGTGCAAAAAGTAAAATTCAGTCAGAACACACTGCACATAAGACTGCAGTTTGCAGTGCTAACCCCAGAGTTTGAGTGTTTATACATGACACAACATTATAGCGAGACTAGCTTACCAATCAGCAGAGCAATGCTCAGAAGAATAGCCAACAAAGCTTGAGCACTGAGCTCAGCGGGCAGGAACATGGCCACTGGTGAGCAGGTCAGAGGTGAGCCCACAGTCTCACAGGAACACACTCTGATGGTCAGGGTAGCTGTGCTGCTCTGAGCGGGGTAACCGCTGTCCTCAACTACAACAGGAAGGATGTAGACATCCTGCAGCCGCCGCTGGAAAGCTGAATGTCGAGTCACAATCCCAGCAGTGTTGTCTGTAAGATCAACAGGGATGCTGCGTTATTATTACATTACATACAACAACTATGTACAACATCATGCATAGTAACATAATAATTACTGCTAATTAATAATTGGACTGGTCAGGTAATAATTGGTATGTAAGCCAGGTATAAACACTCTCAGGCTTGCTTTCATTGAAATGAAACAAGTAAGTTGGCAGTTTGGCTTAAATTAGTCCTAAAAGCAAAGCATAAGAGGGACCAGAGGGACAACTGGGACCTCTGGTATCATTTAGCATTTATACAGACAGTAGATAAAATGTTATACTGTTATACTGCATGCTGGTCGACATGCAGAATTTACAATAAGTAACAGTACGCAGCAGTAACAGCAGATGGAGATTTGTGATTTCAAGGCAACATTAAATAATCACAGGACAGCATTACAACTGATATTATTCATACATTTTTAATGTAAATACATATTAGCCGTCAATTTTAATCCTTCTGGTGATTACAGACTCTGGAATGTAGTTCATATGTTTTTTTGCTCATTACCAACTTCTTGCCTTTTATACAAGTTGGTAATATAATTTGAAGTAACGCAACTTCTGTATGTGTGTCCACTTCACACTTTGAAGAGGCACACGGTGGACAGGCATGTTTTCCTGTGAGACGGGGCTACTGTCCTTAACATCAGTTTCAATGTGGTCTCATGCACCATTATTCACAGGGCCCATGATTTGACACACTGTATTTCTGTAACACAAGTTTTATTTTTAGACATTAAAGAAGCTTCTTCAGTTCTAAGAGTCAAATGGTGGAGAGTCCCAGATTTAAAACGCAGTGGGACTTTCCCCCCAAAGAGGGACAAAGGACCCCCTGATGATCACATGAGCTAAGGTGTGAAAATGGGTGTGGGTCCCAATCAGGCAGGATTTCAGGTGAGCTCATTGTGAAACCTGGCCCCACCCTGTTTGGTCTCTCCGATGTAGAGGTCTGGGCATTCCTCGCTACACTGTACAGCATACACCACATTGTTAAGTCTGTGTCTTGGAGTTTTGTCTTTCGGGTGAACCAGTTTCTGTCTGAGCGTGTTGCTGGGTCTGAAGTACACTGGGATGTCGTGCTTGGCGAAAACTCCTGAGTTTCTCTGATACACCGGCTACATAGGGGATGACAATGTTGTTGGGTCTGTCTTTCTTATTCTCCCTCGCTGGTGTCTGGTCTTCTTTTCTGTGCCTCTTTGCTGACTTTATAAACTCTCAGTTAGGATAACTACATGTTTTGAGTGCTTCCTTTACATGTGTGTGTTCCTTCTTTCTCCCTTCAGGCTTAGAGGGAACATGTTCAGGGAACTGAAGAAGCTTCTTGGATGAGAGGTGAAACGTCTTCAAGCAACTCAAAGAAGTCCAGACGCTTTTTTTTCCAAGCTCCTTAGACTACGATGACCTGGATGACTGAGAACCTTCACAGACATATTTAGACATTAAAGTGTTATTTAGGTTGACACGCGTTTTGTTCCAAACCACACTGGTATCTCACTAAGGGGGAAGTGCCCTCTGGCGTGAACAATCACAGAAGCTCAACTACCACCATGCCTGTCCAAGACAGACCAATCACTTCACAGACACAGGGTCCCTCCTTTTCCAGGAGTGGGAGTGGTGTTTGCGAGTGGTGGTGGGCCCAAAAATCGATTCTTTCCTTTCCCATCGATGTAGGAAAATCCCAGTGGCTAATTCGGCAAAGCCACTGCTTGCTAGGGGGAAATGGTCAAGGACCTGGAGGCGGAGTTCACTCCTCTCTTCAATCTGCCCCTTGACTTTAAATATCTGGTTGAAGAGAGGAGAAAACCTCTTGAACTGGAAAAAAAGAATTAAGATGAGGAAGAGGATGTTAATATGGATATCCTTGGAGATGAAAACAAGCAGGACAAAGTTAATGCCGTTCTGCCTTCTACCCAGGCATCGCAGCCTGGCAGCTCCACCGGTGGGGAAACTGAGGTCGATTTACATGAGATAGGTGTCATGGTCCTGGGCCATGTGGGCCCAGTATTCTTAGTTTCTTGTATTTTTGTATTTCATTCCTTATTTAGGTCATGTTTCCTAAGTTGTCCTGTTGTGTTGTTCCTTATTTGACTTCCCCTTGTGACTTTTATCCCCTGTGTGCCCCTCTATGTATCTGTGAGCCCTCATCTGCTCCTTGTTTCATTCCATGTTTCCCCAGCCCACTATGCCCGCGCTCTCTCTCTCCTCCTGTTTGCACCTGTGTACTTCCTGTTTTACTTTGACAGTCTCCCGTCAGTGTTGTTTACTCCTGCCATGTCTTGTTATGTTTATCTGTGTCAGCTGTGTTCCCATGTGTGGCCACTTCCCCTGATCATCCCTCTTGTGTATTTAGTCTCTGTGTTTCATGTAGTCTGTGTCGCGTCGTCTGTGTTCTCACCCCCATGTTTTCACGATCAGTCTTTTGTGATCATCTTCGTCTCAGAGTTCTCTTAGTTTGTCACAGTATTAGTTTTCCCAGTTTAGTTATAGTTTAGCCACGCTATCCCTGCTGTGTTTGTATTCCTGGTCTTCAGTCATATTAAAGGCTCGCTTTCTGTTAAACTCACTCCCGTCTACTCACTTGTGTACGCTCCTGGGTCCATTACACACACCACCGCACGACCTGCCTCTGCAGACCGTGACAATAGGTAATCGTGCAGCAGCCACGCTGTCCATTAGACGGCCTGCAGCGCAGAATGACAGGGGGGAGGAGAGGGATCTGTCTGACAGGAAAATATTGCCTGCTTGTCAGACACTCTCCAGTCCTCCACCAAGCAGCTGATTCCTGCTGTCGTGGCATGTATGCAGGAAATGAGGGGTTACTGGGATAAAACCTTTCACCACAGAGTTTCCATCAAGTCTTACTCTGGTCTGGAGATCGCTGACGGTAAAATTTTGGGGCTCGCTGAACTCCCGGCGGTGGAGCAGCTCGTGCATTTCATCCCCACCAAACCGCCCACACTCACCTGGGTGGGTCTAACCCTCCCAGGTGAGACGGAGCCTTTCACAGCCTCCATGTATCAAAATGTTTATAAATCAGCAGCTCAGTCAATAAAAATTCTGACACGGTCACACTGGACATGAGCCATCTGCTTGATAAGGTACCCTGAGTCCTACTGTTTGCAAGGAGAAGTGTATCATCGCTGATATATCTGACTGAAGACTCTCTGCACCATAAACATGTCACAGGTACAAAGAGCACTACAAATGGGAAAAACTCTGTTTATGGTTGATCTCAGAGATGCATGTGCATCTCCCACACAACACAAAAGCTGTAGTTACTCTTTAGTAGCCGCTACTCTTTGACTTACTTCCATAATCTCTAACAGTGAAGTTTCTGTTTCGGAGCTCCTTGGAGGACTTGAAGAAGAACCTCTGGCCTACAGGGGGCTGGTCCTCGTCCACAGCGCCAACTGTCTGGATCACCTGCTCAGCAAAACAGGAAGATTGTGTGCTAAACACACTCAAGAAAAACACAGAACAACTTGTGAACTGAAAATATCTGGATTCACCACACGGGTTTAGTCTGTGCTGATGCAGTGCACACCTACTCCCGATGACAACCTCACACTACCCCCACGAAACAGAAATATTCTCAGTTGAGTAAAAACAATTGTTGTCATCACGTAGTTACAGGACAAGGTTGCTGAGTGCTGAAGCCGGTGCTCAGTTCCAAACCTCCTCTTACACCAACATCAGCACAAACACTGCATGGGGAGCTTCATGTCAAGGATTTCCATGGCTGAGCTATGGAAATCCTTGACTATTGCCCAGTTAATGTATTTAACAAATACCTGTGATGAAGATCTTTGTATGTGCTGTAGCTCAGCATACCTGTCCAGCTCTGGAGTTCTCACAGACGAATGTATCTGAAGGAGCAGTGAGCTGAGGAGGGAACTCATTCACATCCAGGACGTTGACCTTCACTAACACTTCTGCAGACAGCGAAGGATTATCTGTGAGGGTCAGCATGAAGCCGTGTATAATTAGTGTGACAGCCAAATATATTCATCACAGCCAGTGTGACCCGAACATCCTGTGGGCTTCAAACTACCATTAGCTTGGCTCTGATTTTTGAGTAGGTCACCTGCAAAGAATACATTAGGTAACAATTGTGGGCATGTCCTGCAAACGTTTCTTTACTTCCAGCTCCACATTTTTTACTCAACTCTAATCAAGTAACTCTGCATGAATCACAATGTTGCATATATGTGCAACAGCACAGGGAACCGCAGAGAAAAGGCAAACATCGAAAAGCTATTCACTGATTTGATAAAGATTATCGAGTAGCAGCCCACTTTAATGATATGAAACATGATGCAGCATCATCACAGTTTTGTGCCATTGAACATGTTCCAGTGCCTCCAACAGTGGAAACCATGACTTATCATTGAAGAGAGGCATTCTGGGTATTCACCTTACAGACGCTGTCATCTAAAGGACTGAATCATGAACTTGTTCTCAGTGTTATGTTCTAGTTTCTACATGATCTTATTTTTTTCAATACATGACAGTGATTTTTATAAGCTGTGATGACTGCGGTTTTTAATAAGTAGTAATTTATGGATGTTTTCGATGGTCCGGTTCTATACAAAAATACACAAAAAGAGAAAATGAGGAACCCTTTTCCCACATCACTGTATGTAAAGTGTGAATCGTGAGGGGATAGTGTTCTGTTTTGTTCACACTGCATTTGTTTCTTGTCACTTAATACAGTGAAGACAAATATATAACACGCAAAACACTTATTGGCTAGAAGAAACAATTATTGGTACATTTCTGTTGCAGGGCTAACTCAGTGAGAAATACCAAGAATCTAGAATAACCAATGAACCCATCTCCACTAACTGCATGTCTTTGGAGTGCAGAGTCAAAGTGAACCCATGCAGCCACACGGAGAACATGCAGACGATACATTAAACGTCCCGATGGTGGATTTAAACCTGGGACCTTATAGCTGTGAGGCAGCAGTGCTAAGAACAAGCTTTGAAAAAAGAAAAAAGGAAGGATTCATGTTTTTTACGTTTGTGAGGTCTGAAAAGTAAATTAAATTTGTATATTATACTAAATTTCTCATTCTAAATCGACTCCTGGGTCCTCGCAAAGCAGGATTTTCTATATAAGAAAATGCAGTCTTGGTGAATAGTGTGCCCCCTGATAAGAACACTTTTCTTATACGAGTTTTCTCCCATTGATAACTTATCACTCAACATTTATGTTGGAATTTCTAACTAACATTTGTTTAGTTGATGAGATGGTTATGAGATGACCTGTTTGCACAGTTAGTGTCTGTACAGTTTCTGACACACAAGTATACTGTTGGTGGTTGTGTGTAGTTATTGGTGTGGAATACTTACTAAGTTTGGTTGCCACCACAGTGATATTGTGCTGAACAGCTGTCTCTCTGTCCAAGTATTCATTAGTGGATATGATTCCTTCCACCGTCTCAATGTCAAAAAAGCTGTCAGAGCCAGTCTGCCACTCCAGAGAATACCTGCACACATCAGACAGTCCATGGACTTTAACTTCATTTTACATTTTTATAGAAATTTAATTTGGTCAACCAGACATAAAAACTAATTGCATGTATAAACTCATCAGTCAAATAAAAAAGAACTTTTAAAAATATTACTGACTGGTTTTAAAAGCTTTTTCTGCCTGAAAGTTATACGTCTGCAGTGATCTGTCAGTTCGTGGTAATTAATCAATAGTTTCACTTCAGAGTTCTTAACGTGCTTTTTATATGGAATCATATTTGATTATTTAACAAATTAACTCTCTTAATTGGTTAAACTGTTACTTGGTGAACAAGAATCCAATTCAAACTATAATGTAGAACAACATCGTTACAATTTCCAGCCTTCCAGGAAATGAATAATACTGTTAACAATACTTAAAAAAATAAACAGTCTGTTGACATAATTCCACAGATCTGTGAAGCGCTTTCCACCTGACAGCACTGCTACTAGCATCCAGGTCATAAGCGGTCACTGAGCCAATGATGGTTCCTGGGGGAGTGTCCTCGTACACGTCCAAAGAATAGTAAGGCGTGGTGAAGACAGGAGGCTCGTCCACATCCAGTACGTTAATTTCGACTGTCACAGAGTCCTTGAAGGGCCCCAGATGGAGGAAACGGGGATCTAGCTCTGCATTAAATGCTTCCACCTTGAAAGTATAGGACGCTTGGGTTTCATAGTCAAGAGTCTGGAAAACATGGGAAGAAATCCACTGAGATGAAGCAAAAAATTCAGAGCAATCCTTATATTACCTCATGTCTGCAGAGAGAGGACGCCCACAGGCCGTCTACAGTGATTTTAACTAAAATACTTTCTGAAGTATAATTTTAGGACCATCTGGGAACTTTTTAAAAAGATAACTACGGAAATTTTTGTTTTTGCGGTCCAAACAAAAATATCAATCCAGCGCAAAGAAGACTATTACAAAGCAATGCTTCTGTCCTGACATTTGTATGGAATCATTCTGGAGACGATGTCTTATCCGTGTTATTGGTTTTGAACATACCACAGCAAAATTAAATAAAGCTCGACCCACGACTGTTGACGCTTGGAAAACCTTCTCATCCAGAGTTATCTCCTGGAAGAGGCAACAATTGGTTTTAACTTTGTGTTGTTGTGTCTTTTCTTTGCTGTCCCTATGCCTTGTTTGCTAATGTTTGCTTTGCTACTGCAGTTTACAGTTGTACTGTATATGTCTGTACCCCCCCCCCCCCAACCCCGTTTTAAATCAATAAAATGTTGATCACAAAAAAAAAAATCAATCCAGTATGAAAGTTAAATAAAAATGACATTTTATTCATGTATGTGACTGTGATTGTTTAAAAGGTATTCTGCATGCTTTATTTCACAGTAATTGTGTTGTAAAATGAAACTATATGCCATTAAGAAAATGTTTTTACTTCCCTTTTGCAATGTGAAGTTTTTTATTACGTGTGCTCAAATATGGGATCACTGAACTTCATTTTGATGGCATCAAAGACGAGTGAAAATCTCTGGCATTTATCTTTAAAATTTGAATTTAACAGTCCAATCAAATTCCTGTATTTTAAACCACAGTATATGTAGAATTAGTCAGTCGGCTGACATGTTTATCATCTCATTGTACAGGACAGAAAAATGCCCCCCCCCAGAGTGTGAATGTTGGTTAGTTTACACTTGAGTTTAGAAGTGGGTGTAAATGAGGCTATACAGCGCTTTGAGTACTCCGGGAGAATAGAAAAGGGCTATATAAAAATCAATTCATTTACCAAACGTGGTTCATAGTTCTAAATGCTTTAAATTGTCAGTGAGAATAGAGAAACGCTTTTGGCTGACACGAGTATTTGACCAGTCCACACACACCGTTGGCTGCTGCGGCTGCCTGCGTTTACCTGGGAGTACAAAAGGCTGAGGATTCTTCACTCATGTTCGACTCTCTTGAACAGACGTAGGCTGTCCCTCCTGCCTCTGCCTTTGTGCCGCTGCCTTTTGAGCCTCTGTTTTTTGAGTTGTGGCCTTTGAGATGACTCGTGTTCTATTAGTGTTCTTGTGTTATTTGAAAATTTGAGAGTTGTTTTTTTGTTTGAATTGCCTCAGTGCCTAGTGAGTCGTTTCACTATGTGTTTTCAGTTGTGGTAATAAACCTTGTGTTTTTTTAATCTGCCCCCCCCCCCCCCCGTCTCTGGGCTCATTTATGTTACCTCCCCTTGAAAAAGAGCCGAACACAAGCGCTCTGACATTTCCTGTGAGAGATAAAGAAATGGAGGCGTAGACGAAGTCAAAGAAACCAAATTAGAAATGATGCATCTGAGAGGGTAGTTGTTTTTTATGAACACCTGCCTTGACTGGTTGTGGAATAAATACAATGAACACAATGTGAAGAGCTTACAGATAGCTTTTAGGACTTAGGATTATTTAAAAGGGAATCAAAATGGTTCCATCCATAAATGCATGAACAATTTTTTTCAATATCACTCTTAGACACCATGTTTTTAATTTTAGCAATATTATGCAGATCAAAAATGCAGTCTTAGACACAAAACAACTTCAAGGTTTCTAATGGTACTATAGATCCAGGTAATGACAACTATGATAAATTGACTGGTTCTTATATACACTAGCACTTCTCTGCTCTACTTAACCACTTTACACACAAGTGTATGTAACCCAGTAGCTTTTGTTGTTATTCTTTCTTGCTTTCTCTTTATTTGTATAAATGTATTTCCACTCTCTTATTTTGAAAAGACAAATTTATTTTGAAAGAAGTGTGATCCTCTATCAAACTTTATTTTTCTTTTTACGGATCACATTGGGTAATGGCCATTTCATTTGTTGGAAGCGGTTTCAGTCCCGCCTTCCAAGCACCGGACCACCATTACACACGAGCTTGGTTTTTTGCACGTGGAAGGTAGACGAGACAGGCTTCGGATGGTCTGTGCGGAATTTTCTGTCATTTTGGCTAGGTGTTCTGTTCGTGTGATAAAGCAACTAAGATTTTGGATTCTCTCCGGATAGAGGTAGCGAGCCTGTGCCCAGACTAAACTAATCTCTCCCTCAAGAGAGGCATAAAAGTGGTAACACACAAACCACAAAACCAAGGAAAAAAGAACTAGACTAGTAAGAAACCCTGACTAGACTAATAAGGAATCCAGACCTGACAAATGACCAGAAATTGAAATATTGAGCTCAGTAGGTTATTTTTGTTATGCCGGCTTATCATTACTATTACTGCTGTTATTGTGGAATTTGTGTCTGATTTACTGGGGCGATCGTGGCTCAAGAGTTGGGAGTTCGCCTTGTAATCGGAGGGTTGCCAGTTCGAGCCCCGGCTTGGACAGTCTCGGTCGTTGTGTCCTTGGGCAAGACACTTCACCCGTTGCCTACTGGTGGTGGTCAGAGGGCCTGGTGGCGCCAGTGTCCGGCAGCCTCGCCTCTGTCAGTGCGCCCCAGGGTGGCTGTGGCTACTTAGGGACTAGTAAAGTGCTATGCAAATACAGGCCATTTAATTTTCAATTCTGTACAAAATAATAACCATTGTTGCTCATTTCCTGTCTCCAGCCATTTCACTCCACGGTCACCTCATTTCCTATTGTAATCCTGCTAAACCTAGTCTGTAGTTTTGGCTGTTCTAAACTATTTAGAGTGAGTCAGGGGTCACATATAATTGCTTTCTATCTAATGTTTTCAATCCATTTCATGTACACATCCATGTCTTTATCTCTCAAAGGAAAGTCAGAGAGTTTGTCCTGCACTCATCACTGTGTAGTCCTGGTCAAATACTCGTGTCAGCCAAATATGTCTTTTATTCAACAAAATAACAAAATTGTCACCAGAGCACAAAGTATGAAGGAATGAATACAGTACAAAGTACAATAGTCCCTTACATGGTATTACCCCAGTGACAGCAATTACAATGGACCAGACAGTCAGTTAGTGTTTCTCTGTTCTCACTGACAATTTAACACATTTAGAACTATGAACCACATTTAACAATGTGGCTGTGAAGCAGTCTCAGGCTACGTTCACACTGCAGGCGAAAGCGCATCAAATCCGACTTTTTTGACCCTATGCGACCCATCTATCCGATCATGGCACAAATCCAATATTTTCAAATCTGACCTGGGTCACTTTCGTATGTGGTACTGAATCTGATACATATCCGATGTTGTAGAAAGCGACTGCTGTTTGATGGTCACGTCGCATTAAATCCGTCTTTTACGTCACTGACACTAGACAGACAACAATTATCAGAAGACAAACGAGAAAGCATGGCGGCCATTGTTAAAGCAAAGGCTCTTTTTTTTCTCAGTGTCTTTTCTTTAATTAATTTTTCAAAATTCTGTCGGTTACGACTGTGCAGAAATTGATCGACTGCTGCAACAACACCTACTAGCTCTGTAGCCGCCATTTTTACTTCTGTTGTGTGTGACGTCTTCTTTTGCGCACGTGTGACGCTTTGAGGGCCGTGAACCGTTCACACTGGAGCGCGTTTGCTGTCACATTTTATTCGTAGTGTGAAAAACAGACAAAAATTTTTTGGATTTGATCAAAAAATCAGAATTGAGCATTAAGACCTGCAGTGTGAACGTGGCCTAATTCATATGATTTAAAGAACTTTGCATCAGCATAAAACAATCTTTCCATCATCAGCTTGAAGACATAAAATAAAGTGCTGTGTGAATGGATCAATGCTTTGCAGCAGGAAGCACTTAGAAAGCAACTAACGTGCACTAAAGGGTGAATTGACCTTTTTCAGAACAATTATCCCTTCTTGACTTTGACCATTACAGATGATGTCAAACACGTTGCCCTCATCTCCTGGAACAATGGCATACTCCACCCGTGCGTTGCTGCCTACATCCAAATCCTGGGCTTGAATTCGTCCCACAGCTGCACCCAATGATGCTGACTCTGGTACATGAAGATTAAAAATACCTTAAAGAGTAAGAAAGATCAGTAAAAAGAGACAACCAATTAAACACTATTATTAGTCCAACGTAACTGAATGAATGAATGAGTAGATTTTTTTAAACAATGAGCAAATTAGACATTGCTAAGAGTTTGTTACTCTTAGTGAAGCGTGGAGGGTTGTCATTGACATCAGTCAGGGTGATATTGATGATGGTGGTGGAGGCCAGTCCCCCCAGTTGACCACCCATATCCTTGGCCTGGAGAAGAACCTGGTATTCCTCTTTCACCTCACGGTCCATGTTGGCCAGAGCTGTCCGAATTATACCTGAAAGGATTTGATTTAACATTTTAGACCTCACTATAACAAAGAAGAAAGACAAAGATGAATCTGGCTTTAGTCTACACACGCTGTATGCCTATGCCTAATTTTGCCTCAGTGTATCTAAGTGCTTCCCACATTTGAATATTTTTTGTATATTTGTCACAAAAAATTTAAATATTAGACAGAGATGATGCAAGTAAACACAAAATTCAGTTTCTAAATGAAGGTGTTTATTATTAAGGGGGGAAAAAGCCAAAATGGCCCTGTGTGAAAAAGTGATCCCCCTCCCCCATAAAACTGCTACAGGCATCCCCAGACGAGTTACAAACAACAGTGACGTCTCTAACTGGTGAAAAGTTTGAATGGTTGACTGCAGCCAAATCCACCATTACAAGACCAAAACCAGTTGCTCCTGCACTGAACGATGACCTTGAAAACCGCTCACAGAGAGTTAATCTCTGTATACTAAACATTCCTGAAGGGAGCAAACATGGCAGGGACCCTCTAAAGTTTATGTTGGAGGTATCAATGCAGGCAATGGGCCCCAGTCTTCCCTACGTCATCTGAACTGGAAAGAGTCCAACAAACCCCGACCGACCTCCAGATCCAGTGAAAGGTCATAACCCCCACACTATCCTGGTCAGCTTCTCCGTATTCCCACAGAAAGAAGCTGCACTGCGCTGGGCCACAAACTACAAGCTTAAACATCAAGGTACCACTAAAAGGGTCTATCAAGACATCAGTGCACTGTTCAAAGCAAGCCCTGTATCAGAGAAATGTTAGACTCCACCCAGCATGGCTGCGTGTGATGTGACCTGATAGGCTCAGATGTTTCATGACCAGAGGATCAGTAAATAGTAAGACTACATGTATGGCACTCTGATTTAAACAGCCTGAAGATGATTAATCATCTAAGCTTGAGTATGTGCTCATTTTCATCCTTTCATAGTAATCAGTGAAACTCAAGATCCGGACACTCATTAACGTTATTGTTGGGTTATTCAGCATCATCCTACATGCAGGTGCGTACATAATATAATAAGGTTGTATACCTTATTATATTTGACTTTTGATCTAAAACAAGGCAAAACATAAAATTATATATAATTATATATACAAATACTCTGTCTACTTGGAAGGCTTTCTTAAATTAATAGAAGGCAAGAAGAGTGCTGGCTATGAGTGATTTTGTGAGCTATCTAATTTAAAGTTAACAGTTCATGTGTATAATGTCTGTTTCTTTACAGTAGATGTTTGCTGTGGTGGATGAAGCAGCTACAAAGTTTGCTTTTCTTCACACATGAGTTTAACCTGGACCAGGTGACCCTGAATCCTCCCTTAGTTATGCTGCAATAGACATAGGCTGCCGGGGATTCCCATGATGCATTGAGTTTTTCCTTTCCAGTCACCTTTCTCACTCACTATGTGTTAACAGACCTCTCTGCACTGAATCATATCTGTTATTAACCTCTGTCTCTCTTCCACAGCATGTCTTTATCCTGTCTTCCTTCTCTCACCAACCAATCACAGCAGATGGCCCCGCCCCTCCCTGAGCCTGGTTCTGCCAGAGGTTTCTTCCTGTTAAAAGGGAGTTTTTCCTTCCCACTGTCGCCAAAGTGCTTGCTCATAGGGGGTCATATGATTGTTGGGTTTTTCTCTGGATGTATTATTGTAGGGTCAACCTTACAGTATAAAGCTCCTTGAGGCGACTGATGTTGCAATTTGATGCTGTATAAATGTCTTTTTCTCTTTAAGACTCTCCTGTAATTTAATTTAACTGGTACGTGTTATTTTAGAATTTAGAATCAGTGCTTGCTCATAGGGGGTCATATGATTGTTGGGTTTTTCTCTGTATCTACTGCACAATATAAAGCACCTTGAGGTAACTTTTGTTGTGATTTGGCGCTATATAAATAAAATTGAATTGAAATTGAATTGAATGAGTTGGTACCACTTTACAATAAGGCTCCCCTTATAGATGCTAATAAATAGTTTATAGCTATATTATTAATTAATTTGTAAATGCTTTATAAACCATTATTAATGGTTTATTATGCATTAGTTAAGGGTGAGAGAGGAAAAAAACTGACCGGTTTCTTGCCAAATAGTGAGCCAAATGTGTTCACCTATATATTTCATCTAGAGTTGCTATATTAAACATTTCAGACTAAGTTACTATCCTGTAAGCACAATCAGCATTTGTAAACATATTTTTTATCATATAAAATTGTACTTCAGAAATGCATTATAAATATCCACAACTATCAATCGGAGCTTTGTTGTAAAGTGTAAAGCATAAAACCATTTATTAATGACTACTAAACATTATAAATGACAAAAGAGAGTTTTGTTGTAAAGTTTAAAACATGTCAACATTTATTAAGGACTAATAAACATTTATAAATGCCAAATGGGAGCCTTATTGTAAAGTGTAAAGCATAACACCATTTATTAATGACTACTAAACATTTATAAATGACAAAAGATAGCTTTGTTGTAAAGTTTAAAACATGTCAACATTTATTAAGGACTAATAAACATTTATAAATGCCAAATGGGAGCCTTATTGTAAAGTGTAAAGCATAACACCATTTATTAATCAATAAACATTTATAAATGACAAAAGATAGCTTTGTGGTAAAGTTTAAAACATGTCAACATTTATTAAGGACTAATAAACATTTATAATTGCCAAAAGTGAGTCTTAAATGTATAATGTCACCATTTATAACACTTAGACCTAAATTACAATCAGTGCTTGAAATAACATTTAACTACTGTCAAAAATGGCAATGTATTGTAAGAGTAACACATGTAACATTAAATGTGTTTTTTAAAACACCAAACAGTCACCCACTCCAAAAAAAGTTCATGCCAGACTGGTTCAAACTGGAAATATTTTTTGTATGTCCTTAAATAAGCGTCCCAGTGGTCCATCAGGGTGTCGCGCTCCAGTTCCTCCTTAAGAAAAGTCAGTTTCTCTCGCTCCTTGTTAAGAAGGGCAGTTGCAGTAGGGGCAGGATTAGAAGAAGAATCTAAAGAACAAACAATTATTAAATTACAACACTAAAATAAGTTATAATCTAAACTTGGGAAACTCAAATAAAATATTGATTAAAAACGGTTACAACTTGAATTTATAAAAAGCCACTTTGTAAAAATTATGTTATATACACATGTGGTGGTTCAGACATTTCTAAAACAAGGCAAATAATTCTTATGTGTACTGCCTTACCAGGGTGTTTAATATAAATTTAATGATGCACATAAACAAAACTAAAAATATACAACTAAGTGATATCAATCGTTTGGAATAACCAATAGTAATAGAGCTATTCACATGTTATGTGATGTTAGTTAGCCACTGTAGCTAGCAGCCAAATGGCTCGGTAGCTAGCTAGCTAGCATTATACTCACCTTCATGTCTAACTGCTGACGTCGTTGGCTTAGTGCAATCTAGATCATCCAGTCTCTGCTTTTTGTATCTCTTCGAACGTGTGCTAACTGTGTAAGTCGCAGACGCACACAAATTTTTATCTTCTGCTGCTCCATCCATGGCGCAGCAACTTGAACGAGCGCCTTCAGTGTGTCTGTTCGTGCCCCTTTGGCTTGACCTTCCAGAGCGCTCCACTGCCTGTCGCGCTCTGAGAGGAGGGGCTTTCCTTAATAAAGTTAACTGTGATTGGATGGTTGTATAAGCTCCTCTGCGTTTAAATTAAATTTGTTTTCCCTCCCTTTGGCAGCAGAACATATTTTTTTTAGCATGAATCCAGCGGGTTAGATCTACATAACAAAGTCGGAGATACATTATAACAGGTGAGACAATCCTCTTTTTTGCGTGGGACTATTTTTGATTATAGGGCTTGTTTTATATAGCATGTGAAGTTCTTTAACTCTGAACCGATTTGCACTAGACTCCCATAGAGTATTTTACGGTGTTTCGAGGTGATAATAAAATAAATTACTCATTTTTTTCCACCAGAATGTCTTTGGGAATGAGATTGCGCGCCAGAATAGAAGGAAAACAAACTAAATATAAGGCACTAAGGCTCATTAAATGGCTGCAGAAGAAACACCTGCTAAAAAAGAAGCTTAGATGTCCTGTTTGTCACCATAAGATGAAAATGATTTCCGTGGTGAAGAAAGACCAATATATGTGGTATGTATAATGCATGATAATGTAGTGCATGTAGTAAATATAACAAAATATTTCGGTTATCAATGCAAGAGGGAGCATTAACCTCTTTTCATTATTATTTTCTTCATACTTAATTTTGTGATTATCTTTTCAATTAATGCTCTTGTTTAAGGGTCCATTTCTTTACTTAACTCATTGATATGTTCTCAGGTGCTGCAAAAGAGCAAGTCATAGGAGAGTTTCCAGAACAATTAGAACTGGCTCCCTCTTTGAGAAATCAAAAACATCTCTTTTCAGTTGGATGAAGTTCATTTACAGGTATATGTAGATGTAGACATTAATAGCAATGCACCTTTCATAATTGAACACCAATACGAGACTTGTGAAATAAAATTAGGGCCTCAGTAAGTAATAATTGCCTCAATTTCTATCACAGATTTTCACAAGGGCTCAGGCTCAGACAAGTAGATATGATCGATGATGAAGTGGCTGGCAGCTCCAGAACACTAAGTAGCATGGCAAGACACATTCGACATGTTTGTATACGTGCAATTAAAAGACACAGAATAAACAATGGACACCGTCTTGGTGGTGACAGAATTTGTGGTTATAGATGAAAGCTGTCTCCGTCATCAGCGAAAGGTTGGTAAACTCTCAGACAGGTTTGTTAGAATCAATGCAGATCTGAATGTGTCCTCTAAACATGGAAACCTTTACCATAAGTAAAAAAAATTAGTAGAAGCAACCATCTTTTTGAATGTTTCTTTGTAGATATTTAATTTTATTCTTTTTCATTTTAATTCTGTTTAATTTTATTCTTTTTGTTTTCAGTATGCACGTGGACGCTTTGGAAATGCATGGAAAAGGAAGAAATGGGTATTTGGAATGATGGGAATTAAAGACAAAAGGCGAAGGCTCGTGTTAAAACTTGTTGAAAAACGATCAAGGCGCCACCTTGTTCCTCTGATCAGACAGCATGTTAAGTTGGGTAGTGCCATTATCAGTGATGAGTGGAGAGCCTAGAAAAATGTTTTGACAAACATAGGGTACAGACATTACACTGTAAATCACAGCAGGTGGTTTGTAGATCCTCAATCTGGCAGTCATACACAGCATATCGAAAGGGCTTGGATGACCATCAAAGGACATGTCCGTAGACTAAGAGGAAATCGCACTGAGAAGTTGCTGGAGGAACACCTGATGGTTCTTGAGTGGTCATCTTGGCTTGGTTCGCGACACCCTGATGGACCACTGGGACGCTTATTTAAGGACATACAAAAAATATTTCCAGTTTGAACCAGTCTGGCATGAACTTTTTTTGGAGTGGGTGACTGTTTGGTGTTTTAAAAAACACATTTAATGTTACATGTGTTACTCTTACAATACATTGCCATTTTTGACAGTAGTTAAATGTTATTTCAAGCACTGATTGTAATTTAGGTCTAAGTGTTATAAATGGTGACATTATACATTTAAGACTCACTTTTGGCAATTATAAATGTTTATTAGTCCTTAATAAATGTTGACATGTTTTAAACTTTACGACAAAGCTATCTTTTGTCATTTATAAATGTTTAGTAGTCATTAATAAATGGTGTTATGCTTTACACTTTACAATAAGGCTCCCATTTGGCATTTATAAATGTTTATTAGTCCTTAATAAATGTTGACATGTTTTAAACTTTACAACAAAACTCTCTTTTGTCATTTATGTTTATTAGTGATTAATAAATGGTGTTATGCTTTACACTTTACAACAAAGCTCCGCTTGATAGTTGTGGATATTTATAATGCATTTCTGAAGTACAATTTTATATGATAAAAAATATGTTTACAAATGCTGATTGTGCTTACAGGATAGTAACTTAGTCTGAAATGTTTAATATAGCAACTCTAGATGAAATATATAGGTGAACACATTTGGCTCACTATTTGGCAAGAAACCGGTCAGTTTTTTTCCTCTTTCTCACCCTTAACTAATGCATAATAAACCATTAATAATGGTTTATAAAGCATTTACAAATTAATTAATAATATAGCTATAAACTATTTATTAGCATCTATAAGGGGAGCCTTATTGTAAAGTGGTACCAATGAGTTTAACGTGCGGTTTGATGAAGGACGCCCGGCAGCTTTTTCCCAATAAAGGTCTTTACAGGAACAAAAGCTGCTGTTTTTTCACTATATGTGTGCTCCTATGTTTCTATTGCAGGTCTATATTTACATTGACCTGCAATAGAAACAGTCACAACGTAAAGCTCATGTTTCCATGGTAACTTGTCTTTGTGGTGCTTGTTTTATCAGGGGTAGGACTGGGGAGTAACTCGTGAGGTATCATGAAGTGAACTGAATTCATGCGACGTCTGAGTTCTGTTAGTACAACTGTATCAATTATTCTTGCTTTGTAACAGAAACGTTCCAGCTGCTGTCCTGTCACCTGTTTTGGGGTCCACAGAGAAGTAGGGCTGGCCGTGAAGGATGCTGTAGACAACGCGAGCACTGTTGCCATACGTGGGGTCATCTGCATCTGTGGCAGTCACCTGTGTCACGTAGGTTCCTAAACAAACACAAACATGTTTGCACAGATTATGTTAATACAGATTACGTTTCTCTCTAGAAACTGAAAAGCAGCGACGTCTGCGTGCTACACACCTGCTGACCGTGCTCTGTGACTTTACTTGGCCTGTCACTTTGTGGCTGAGCTGTTGTCACTCCTACTCTCTTCCACATCGTTATAATACCACTAATCACTAACTGTGGAATATTAAGTGGTGATAAAATTTCACAGCTTAACTTGTTGCACAGATGGCATCCTATCATGGTACCTCGCTGGAATTCACTGAGCTCCAGAGAATGACCCAATATTTCACAAATGTTTGCAGCCTGTTTGATTTTATGCGTCTGTGGCCGTGGAAGTGAACCACTACTGAGGTTCACCATATGTAAGAGGACAATACTGACATTTTTTTTAAAATTCTCCTATAAAGGAAACAGAATGTGGGAAAAATGGGCACAACTTTGCCATCACTGAGTTCACTGACGTAGTTCAATAATGCAGTAATTCCTTGGTGGCCCCAGGGGTGGGTGACATTTGCCACGAGTTCCTGAATATTGTAAGGCTGTTCTGGTTCACACACTTCTGCAACATCACATGGAGATCTAAACACTCCTTAGCCTCCCTGGGAAGGTCTGCCCTTTGTCACTGATTCGGTTCATAATCTTTACAGACAGGATCCAACCAAGTGGTGGAAGGCTTCCAACTTGGTAGCCTCAGAATGTTATATCTGCTTTTTGCAGATGATGCGCCCTGTAGGCTTCATCATGCTGTGGCCTCCAGCTTGCAGTGAAGTGACGTGATTGAAAATTAGCATCTCCATGTCTGAGGCCATGGTCCTCAGCTGGAAAAGGGTGAAGTGTCCTCCCAGGGTCAGGGTAGAGTTGCTGCCCCAGTTGTTAGAGGAATTTTACAGGGAGATTGTAAGATGGGGTCGTGGGTACAGTGAGGAGGACAGTATACCATTGTAGTCATTTGAGATGGGCTCAAAGTAGAGCCACTACTCCTCCACATCAAAAGGAGCCAGAGTTGGTTTGGGCATCTGACTAGGATGCCTTCTGGGTGACCTCTGGCTAAGGTGTTCTTGGCATGTCTCCACGAGGCCCCAGGATAGGAATGGAGAGATCATATCACTCTGCTGGCCTGGGAACACCCCAGTGTTCTCCCAGATATACTGAATGTGATGGCTGGGGAGCAGAGGATTTTCTGCGTTAAGCTGCCCATGACCTGGTTCGGATAAGCAGAAGAAAATAGATGGATGGATGGATGGAGGATGGATGGATGGATGTATGCCAAGACTTTGGAGAACAAAAAAAGAAAGATCAGATAATTTGATCTTGTAAACACACCCTAAGAAAGCAGTCTTACATATTTGCTTAATATGTGCGTTGAAGGACATGTCCTGGTCAAAAATGACTCCAAGGTTCCTCACAGTGTTACTGGAGGCCAAGGTAATGCCATCCAGAGTAAGAATCTGCTTAGATACCATATTTCTAAGCTTTTCAGGGCCGAGTACAATAACCTCAGTTTTATCTGAATTAAGAAGCAGAAAGTTAGCAGCCATCCAGGTCTTTATGTCTTTAAGACATTCCTGCAGTTTAACTCATTGGTGTGTGTTATCTGGCTTCATGCACAGATAGAGCTGGGTGTCATCAGCATAGCAGTGTAAATGTATGCTATGTCTTCTAATGATGCTGCCTAAGGGAAGCATGTATAATGTAAACAGAATTGGTCCTAGCACTGAACCCTGTGGAACTCCATAATTAACCTCAGTGTGTGAAGAGGACTCTCCATTTACATGCACAAACTGGAGTCTATTAGATAGATATGATACAAACCACTGCAGCGCAGTACCTGTAATACCTACAGCATGTTCTAATCGCTCTAATAGGATATTATGGTCGACAGTATCGAACGCTGCACTGAGGTCTAGCAGGACAAGCACAGAGATGAGTCCACTGTCAGAGGCCATAAGAAGATCATTTGTAACCTTCACTAAAGCTGTTTCTGTGCTGTGATGAGCTCTGAAACCTAAAATCTGATAAATAGGTTGATCATAGCCTGAAGAAGTAATTAATTTTAGGACGTCTTATAAGAATGGGTTCTAAAAGACACAATGATGGTTTGGGGGAAGTAATTACTGAAGTTAATTTAGAAAGATGGAGAAAAAGAGTCTAAATGAATATCAGTGGTGCTGAAAGTAGCTAAACATAAATCTAAGTCTGTGAGATGGTTATGAATGGTTCAAATTTTATTTGTGAAGACTGTTACAAGATAAGGTTAAATGAATGCTTGGTTCAACAGAGGTCTGACTTTTTGCGAGCCCTGCTACAGTGCTGAAGAGGAACCTGGGGTTGTTCTTATTTTCTTCGATCAGTGATGGATACTAAAACGTTCTAGCTTTGCAGAAGTTTTTTTCTGTAGAGCAGCAAACTGTTTTTTTCAGGCTAAATGATGATCTTCTAAATAAGATCCCAGTTTCTCTCCAGTTTACAAGTTTTCTGTGTTAAGGTGCATGTTTGACGGTTACACCAGGGAATCAAGAATTTCTGATTTCGGGCTTTCTTTTTCAGAGGAGCTACAGTAGTGGTACGCAGGGAAGATGTAGAATTATTAAGCTCTGTGGGAGTAGGTAACCGCTCTGCATTGTTTTGGCACATGGCACTGAAGAAGAAAACAGTAGAGAGACAGTGGCGCTGTCACTTGGTGTTTGCTCTCTGCAGCAGAGTATTGCTTCCTGTTCCACAGTGTGTAGCTTATCTGTGGAGCCAGTTGATTTAAAAACTTCACCTGCTAATTACATTCACAGTATTCACTATCCCCTACCTTATCGGACCAGGGGTGACATATTCAGCTGCACCTGAGCCAGCCAGCAATCTAAGGAGATCTCCTTAGATTGCTGGCTGGCTCAGTTGTGTCTAAAACACAATGTAGATAACTGGAAAAGTTTCTGGGAAAACCTGGTCTTGTTACGAGAGACTGTCCTGTCTAAAAAATTGGTTTCATTTTTAATATATTTTTGTGCACTGTGTATTTTTTTATACCTAAAATATATTTTCCTTGATAAGGAGTGTACACTTTCATTTATCTTTATGAGTTCTGCTATCTAAATTCTTCATCCACCTACTGCATCCGAGCCTGTAGCTGTCTTACCTGTTGGGGACATCTCTGGGACGCTGGCGCTGTAGGGTCCATCTGGGAACTGAGGTTCATTGTCATTAATATCCTGCACCTTGATGATAAACTCAGACTCTGGCTCAAGAGGGATGCCTGTATGAACGTCAACAGCCTGGGCCTTCAGCGTATAGTACGATTTTTTCTCCCTGCAAAACATCAAGTATTAAATTTACACACACTGAATTCACTGGCACATACTCAACTGATATGATTATGTGTTCAGGCTATGAGTCTCATGGTGTCTCAGCATTGATTCCGTGTCAGGCTGCACTCATGCTGCCAAACAGACTGTTAAAGAAAATGGAAATATTAGATGTGCTGTAGATCAAGTAGTGACTCAATTTTGGGACAGGAAAGTGTTTTGTCCATAGAAATGCTCGTCTATTGATGCAAATGCATGAATAAAGGTAGACTTTTATTGGCATAGTCACAGTTTTATACTTGCGGGGGTTGTTCATGTGCAAAGCTTAGTTTATCATTTTAGTTAGTTTATCATCATATCAAAGAGGAACTTTCTTTTATGATATGATTTTCTGAATTTTAATGTGACATTAAGATATCCAACAATATCTTATTTATTTAATTGTGGAGGGGTGTGGTTTATGGCTCAGCTGCAGGGGAGGGGTGGAGCAGTGGGTTCAGGGTGTGGTGTCGGGGGAGGCGGACCTGCCCATGCCTTTCCTATTTCAGTCAGATGCGGGGACCTGACGAGAGAGCTGCGTGTGGTGCAGAGCCGATGAGGACAGCTGGAAAGCTGCCCCACTGTTAATAAAAGATCACTGCACTAGCAACGCAGCTACAAAAGTAAACATGTGATAAAAACCTGCAATTGCAAAAAAGCAACAACAACAAAACAACTGCCACTGTTGAATGTGTCCTGTTTAGGTGGAATGGGTTCTCTCTCTTACACACACACACACACACACACACACACACGCGCACACGCTCGCACGCACACGCGCACGCTCGCACGCACACACACACACACACACACACGCACACGCTCGCACGCACACACACACTCTTTAGAGCGTGCTGATTTTGTATAGAATCAATTTATAAATTTGACAGTTTTACTGTGTATTGTATGCAACGAATGACTGCAACACAATGTGATAGCAGCATGTGAATATTATCAAGCCCTCGAGCCGCAACGGTAGAAACTCTGAAGGCAGATGCTACTCATGATTGGTCTTTTTTTCAACGACTCCCAAAGTCTCCAAACAACAGGGCTGGCCGCCCGCAGTGACAGTTCAAGAGAAAGCTGTAATAACACATCTGCAGTTTTAAAGGTAATGCATATGTTCAGTGATGTTTTCTGAGGTCAGCAGCTGTTTCAGGTCTTGAACATCAAACATTCTTGCTCAGGTGACTCAGCTGAAGTTGATCAAGCCTCAGCCTGTTTTGTGGAAAAAAAAATCGCCTTGAATCTTTTGTGCGTTTTTAAAAAAATCTCAGCCAAAGTCAGCATCTCTGTGGACACAATCATCTCTCTGACAGAAAAAGGTTGATTCTGATTTGTCCAAGTCTCACTTCCCCGTCCATTGCAACTCCTGAGAAAAACAGTTTGGGAGGATGTGCCTTCTCTAGGTTCCTACTTAGATATTACTGTTTTCAGGTGCTTAGTCAGTTTAGACAATATTATTGGGAGGTACTGACCTGTCAAGCACCACCTGTGCATGTATATCTCCTGTCATTTGGTCAATGGTGAAGACAGACCCCACTCCCTCTCCTGAGAGTGTATATTTCACTGCATTATCTCCCTGGTCCATCTCAGTGTGGAGCTGCAGAGGAAATTATGTGTCAGAAAAGCATCACAAATACTGTACTGTTTTCTTATTTAGGAGATGATATGCACATTAACTGCATCAGTCTTCATTTGTTGTCTATGAGAACGATATGAATACACTGACTAGCTCCTGCATTCGGTACACCTGTTCAGCTGCTTGTTAATGCAAGTATCTAATCAGCATGACATAGTGTGTAATGTGTATCTGTTTGTAAGCATGTAGACTTGGTCAGTATAAGCTGCTGAAGTGGAACAAGAGTGATCTAAGTGACTATGAAGGTGGCATAGTTTGGGAGTGAGGTGGGCTGGGCTTATTTCAGAAGCAGCTATCTGCTGCAGGCCTCGAGGGCCGGAGTTTGAAACCCTGATCTGCTGGGAGTTTCCTGCACACGTTGATGCCAGAGGTCAGTGTAGAATAGTCAGACTGCTCTAACTTTGGTTAATGTTTTTTGTTTGCAAATGAAATCATCATTTAAAACAGTTTTTTTTTTCATTTTTTTGGGTTTATTTGGGTCATCTTTGTCAAATATACATTTTTCACTAACATGCCATTTTTAGTCCAAATCCCATGCTAACTAGAAACATTTGGGTTTAACACTGTAACAGATGAATGAGTTCAGTGTTAACAAGCGTTAACTGTGATTAATTAATTTGAAAAATATAACACATAAAAAAATAACGCATTTAATAACACTGGCTTGACATATTTGCATTCCAAGCAAAGAGGAACGTTTGTCAATGCACCATTTCCTGGTAGACCGATTACACTGATGCACACATCAGAGCTACAAAGAATAGTGATGGGATTTCCGGCTCTTTCAGCTCCGAACCGGCTCTTCAGGTTGTTTTGTTGCTTTAACTAATTTATTTTTAACAATAATATAAAATTATGCAAAAAAGGAATTACTAATGTAAAAAAAGTATTTTTATTTATATATGTTTATATATAAATATATACGGTGGCCCCTAGAGACAAAACATGTACAAACTCCAAAACACATTTCTAGCATGAACTGAACTTCCAAAACAGAGCTACTAGATCACTTAAATTACACAATTGAAAGCATATTCAATTATCTTGTTTGTGTATTTATACACAAGCACTCACATATATTCAAATAATTAAAAAAATTTTTTTATTTACCTGTTACTACCACACACCAAATCCGGTCGTTGGTACTTGCTGGCTTGTGTAGCCACCAGGTAACACTGCGCCTAGCGTCCTGGAGCACTTCTGTTGTGTTTTGTACGTGCTTTGTCTCTAGCGGCCACCGTAAATATACTTTTATTTATTCACTCCACATAAAATGTAATAAATAAATCATATAATACAAAAATCAACTATTCACATTTGAACTTTTAACTATTTCAATTTTCAGCTTTTTCCTTTTAAACAAATTTAAAGTGAAACAACACAAAACACTGCAAACCACAACACAAATAAATTAAATTATAATATGAAAACAAAAAGAACATGCACATTCTCTGTCATATGGACCTGCATGAATAAACTTTCTGAATCCTTCATCATCTGCAACTGAAAATAGTTGTGGATGATTACTATACCTTTCTAATGTGACGTTGTTGTCCCTGGCTCTCTCTCTCTCTCCCTCCCGCTCTGTTCCTGTGCTACTGAGTGTAACTACCGCCCCTCCCCCCTCTGCCCAGCACAAAGCACAAGGCTCACGTGCGGAGTGAAGCGGAAAAAAGTGCGAGAGAGAGAGGCTGAGAGAGAGAGAGAGAGAGAGAGAAAGGAAAAAAAACCCATGGCTCCCAATAAGGAGCCGGCTCATGTCACCTCAGACTGATCAGAGGCTAATTTGATTTCTAAAGACTATCCAATGGAACCTTGATAAAAGCGTGGTTATGTGCAAACTGTGCAAAAAGGAGTTTGCATACCACCGAAGCACTTCAACCTTACGGCATCATCTAAATGCAAAACATGTTGCAGTGAGTACAGAAACTGTGGGAGCTGTTAGCGCTAGCAGTCCCAGTAACAAGAAAAGGTGTCAGCAGCCTTGAGGTCCTGCTGCAGGAACAGTGTGAAGATGGCACCACAAAGGAGCCAGCAGAGACAAAGAGCCTCCTCCTCCCCTCTGATGAGGAAGAGTTTGCACAGAGCAGAATCCACCATCAGCCAGACAGACTGCCCGCTGCAGTGGTGGTCCAGTCGAGCAGGGACCCACCCACAGCTGTCTGTGATTGGTCCTGCCACTTCTGTCCCATGTGACAGACTGTTCTCACCTGCAGGTCACATAGTAACAAAAAGCTGCTCTGAACACGTGAACAGGCTAGTTTGTAACTGGCTGAAAGAGACGGACAGTAAATAAGCATGGAGGTACTGTGAGTAAATGGACTGGTTCTTATTTAGTGATTTTCTACTCTGAGCATCAAAGCGCTTTATACAACTAATTCATTCACCCAATCACACAAGCACTTTTTCTAAGCTGTTACTGTGTGTTCACACCGAACGCGATGGACGCGAATAAAACGCCCCAAACGCCCCTAATGTGACGCGTGTACATTTGCGTCTCAACGCGTGTCCAAGAAAAATCCATCGCGCGTGAACCGGAAATGTGGGAGGAATGTGGGAGGGAGTTGTGCCAGACCGGTATCTTTGCAAGATGGCAGCTATCGAGCTAGCGCTTGAAGAGAGAGTCTCCCTTCTCTATGTACTGTGGAGAGCAGAGCAGCAGCGTAAAAGACGTCCTCGCCGTACCTGGGTCCATCAGGTCCTCCAGAGGCATGAGCAGTTTGGTGAGTTTCACCACTTGCTCCAGGAGCTGCGCCTGGATGACGGCCGATTCCAGCGATATCACCGTCGGCCAGTTTGAGGACCTGCTTTCCCTCGTCGGTCCCAGCATCGCCCGCCTAGACACCAACTACAGACGCTCAATCCCACCTGCAGAGCGCCTGTCCGTCTGCCTGAGGTTAGTAAAACTATTTAATATGGTAGTCCTTTATTGATATCTGTGCTAATATGCTAATCCATCCAGTTATACACTGCTAACATGGATGTGCTATGCTAACAGTGAATGCTGTCGGTGTTTACTGAAAGCAAACTGTGGTACAGAGACGACTGTTTATAATATTTCTAGCGATACTCAGAAGGTCTCATCAAGCCCCGATTTAATTCGATTTATGCTGTTATCAGTGTTTGCATGATAGCATGGCTGTGGTGTCACATCAATGTATGCGCTCGGTGTTTGCTGATATCAAACTGTAGCATTAGGACCACTGAGTTAACCTTTGTAGTGATACTCACTCCTTTTTATTTAGACCTGGTTTAATTCTGGGATAGTTGAATATTTGTATATAATCCCTGCAGCTGTCAGACTCTATAGCAGGGGTCACAGCCTTTATTAAAACAGAGTTAGATAAAACTGAACAGTTTGGTTCATCTCTAGTTACATGGTTCTATCTTGATAAGCTGTCTTATCACAGATTAATTTTTCAAAAATATTAATGATTTAAGCAAGGAAAGGGCTACATGTCAACACACAACTCTGTATTTCTATTAATGTCTTACTTCATTCCTACCTGATTGACATGTTTAGGAATTATGAGTGATTGGCTCACTGTCGTTGTGAAAGTTGCTACCAATCAAATTATGATATGTTAAAGTTAAAACAAAACAACTGTTTTAGATATTATCTAATATACATTTTGTAATTATCCTTATAATTACAAAATGTTTTATGTAAGATTTAAGTTTTGTGATTTATATCTGACATCACAAAAGTATTTTGGAATTTGAATAATGTATTTTGTAACTGCAGTACACATAATACTGATTTTGAACAATTTTGTCCAGGCTCCTTGTCACCGGGGACTCCTTCAGGACCATCGCGTTCAGTTTCAGAGTCGGTGTGTCCACGGTGAGCCAGATCACCCCCCAGGCAGCGACGTCCATCTGGGACTGTCTAGTGGACGACTTCATGGCTGTGCCTTCACCTGGAGACTGGCGGTCCATCACAGAGGGATTCCAGGAGCGCTGGAACTTTCCTCTGTGCTGTGCAGCTCTGGATGGGAAGCACGTCCAGACAAAGGCACCCCATATATCATATAGGAGACACACACATTGATATACACTAAATATTCATTTCATTTCTTTTTTGTGGTGCCCAAATTTATGCACCTGCTTGATTTTGTTTAAACAATTATTGCACACTTTCTGTAAATCCAGTAAACTTCTTTTCACTTCTCAAATATCACTGTGTGTGTCTCCTGTATGATATTTAACTGACATTTTTTATTGTAACAACCAACGATTTATACAGGAAAATGATGTCTATTAACAAGGTTGCCCAAACTTTTGCATCCCACTGTATCAGTATATTTTGTCATTAGTATATAATATGAAATAAATTCTACATGTGTCAAGTCGTGTGCCAACATTTGCTGTGTAGTAGAACTAGTAGACATTAGTCATTATAAACATTTATTTGAAATAATATTAAAATTCTCAAACAGAAAAACATTAAACATAAATATATAAAATATAAGAATTTACAGAGAGACAGGAATAAAAAGGACCAGCTGCTCTCCAGAGCAGGAACAAGGCTGAGGAGGAAATGCTCCATTGGAGACTGGTGTGGACTCTTCAGGGACTCCAGGATGGCCAGCTCCACCGCCGATGGACCGTCCTGGGACCCGTCCCTCATCTGCCTCGGAGCCGTCCTCCTCTGTGGGCCTGTAAAACAGCACAAAACACAAAGAAATGAGAAGGCTGCTACTAGATTTTAATTTCAACATTGAAAAAAAAAAAACAATAACAGGATATAATCAGATTGGTTGTAGATATTTAGTAAAGGTGATCACAAGGGAATC
The DNA here is from genome assembly GCF_057382185.1 of Mchenga conophoros. Lineage (NCBI taxonomy): Eukaryota > Metazoa > Chordata > Actinopteri > Cichliformes > Cichlidae > Mchenga > Mchenga conophoros. Next base: position 35,864,579 of record NC_140543.1, on the reverse strand, counting down.
CCACCGACTAAAAAGGTATCAGTGCTTGCTGTACATACCTGTGGGTGCAGCAGCAGGAGCTCAGGGACAGGGGATGCTCTGCTGCAGAATCAGTTGGTTCTATCAATACAGTATTAAATGTTAACAGGTTGGATATAATAATCGTAGAGTAGACAGTGGTCCCTCATTTATTGCAGGGGTTCTCAGAATAACTAGCCCCTGGTCACAGTTCTCACAATTGATTCTCAAAGTGCAAACCTTTGTAGATTGCAAAACGTAAAAGTATTATTATGCCGCGGTTTGTCTTCATCTGCCCGCCACTTTCGTGCGCCTTTTCCCCTCGCGGTGCAGGTGTCTATTTCCGAATGAGGCTCATAGTTATGGGTGTTTTTGTGCTGTTTTTTCTATTGGACGCCATGGTTATCAAAACCAAACGTGATAAATTTGGCAAGCGCAGGAGACACGACACGGAGCAGATTTGTCAATCAGGCTGCAGAATGCAATGCTGTACTGTGCAATAAAAAATCAGCGAAAAAGCAAAGCAGTGACGGATGAACAGCGGGACCACTGTGTGCTGTTTATTAATAAACAATAAAATATATTCCTAAATGACAACATGCATAAAAGCAGAACGGTATTTGTACGTCAGTGGGAAAATAGCGGTGGCTTGCTAGCTTTTGTGCGGCTTCCCGGGTCAGTAAAAACTTTCAAAAGAGAAATGAATGAACTTACCAGGTTGCCCGATCTCTTCACATATCTTCCTCCAAGCTCGGTCCTTTTTATTCCTGTCTCGGTACTGAAAGCAGCTGGTGTTGTACAGCTCCGAGTTGTTTGCTACCGCATTGATTAGCCTTCCCCTCCATTGAAGTATGAAAGGCTTTGGCTGGATCTGCCCCTTTGACCTAGGTAACAGCCACGTCACCAGGCTCCTGATTGGTTGTCGCGGCGCGATTTGACGCTGGAGTTCAGATTTTTCCAACTCGAGCGGTACACGCGAAACGCGCGTATGCACAAAATGCAACACAAAAACTCACGCGCGTGGTTTTATTCGCGAGTCAAACGCGCCAGACGCGCTACACTGACGCGCGTTTCACGCGTTTTGGCGTTTTCGCGACGCAAATCTGCTTCCGAATTTTCGCGGGACCCGCAATCGCGCGTCATCGCGCCTTTCCATTGACTTTACATGTAAACCTGACGCTCTATTCGCGTCCATCGCGTTCGGTGTGAACACACCGTTAGTGCCTATCTAACATTAACATACAATGGATGAGCAACAGGGGGTTAGTATCTTTCCCAAGGATATTTGGCATGAAGACTAGGAGGAAGCCAGGAATCGAACCACCAACCTTCCAATCATTAGATGCTCTACCGCCGGAGCTACATGTTTTATGTTCACTGTTTTAGCCTAATGTACAAAATAATGTTGGCTCAGGTTACTCAGAGTTTAAAGGTGAAGCTGCTCAAATAACCTTTTATGTTTATTTTTTTAAGAAGATTAAACTTCACTCATGTTGAAATTATTATTATTATTTAAAAACAAAGCCATTTTGAAAATATACTTAAAGTACTTAAAACAGCGCTTCATTTTTAAGCCTGCCCAGGGATTTTTTTTCCAGAAATGTAAAGAGCTTGAGTTTCCAATATTCATGTCCATGTTTATTATTTGATTCTGTCGCCCACTAAAACCCTTTTAAATTAAAAAAAAAACATTTGCACTTTGAGGAATATTTTCTTGTGCGATTAAATGTGATTAACCGAGATGATTAATTACAAAGCCTCTAATTAATTAGATTATTTGTTTTAATTGAGTCCCACGCCTAATAATAATACAATGTATTAATCAAACAACATAATTTCTCATTCAACAGAATAATCTCTTGTTTGTAGAATATATACTACAATTACTATACTAACTAACACTATTTCCAAATAAATCATCCATAATAAATATAAAGTCAACAAATATTTTCAAAACAAGCTCTACTGTGCAGGGCATTACACTTATCTAAAAGGGGTTCAATATATGAAATATGAAAGTCAACAACTAACTGACCAGTGGGCTCCAAACATTGCAATGAGGATCTATTTAGACCTTTTGTAGTTTAATTAATAACCAGTCGGCTAAGATGTTGGCGTAATAAACTGTAATAAGTTGCAACCATTGCAACAAGTCAGTTTGTGAAATGAAGTCCCTCCTAGATATTCAACGATCAGCTGCAGGTGATTTTTAGCAGTAGAAATGTGACGATGTTACAGAGCGGGGGTAGACCAGTACTGAGGCACACGTTCCAAACACTGATCACTGTGTCAGACAAAAACAGTTCATGCATGAAACTCAGAGCAACACGAGCTAATAAACCAACCACTTACAACCACATGTCCAAAAAAGTTGTAAAATGTAAATCAACCGAATGCAATGATAAAAACATGATATGTTTATCTGTGAATTGTTTCTTCTCTCAACAGGAAAACATATACAATATTTATAATGAGACAATTATAAGAAATCATAAGTAATGATGGACAGAAGTGAACCAATCTGAAATAATTCTGCCTAAAAGTTATTTTTGAATCATTTAAAATAGACATCAAAGACGTTAAAAATCTCATCATCTACCGTACAAAATGACATAAAGAGTCCAAGAATCTTGACGAGGCTAAAAACCAATACTGAAAGCCGTCAGGCCATCAGCACGATTCCAGCATCAGTTATGAACACAGTTTGCTGTTTAAAGCTCTGCTGTGGTATCAAGAAGTCAGAGATCAACATTATCCAGAAATACCATCGTCTGCTCTGGTACAAAGCTTATGTGGAAAATAGTTCAGTGATCAGACAAATTCAAATTCTCTTTGGAAAACTACAAAGGAGAGGGACTATTCGGCTTAATACCCAGTGGTGGTGTTGATGGGGGGGCGGGGGGAGCTGGTGCGCATCAACGCCTATGTAACTGACAACTATAAGTGCTGACAGGTATATACAAGAGCAAAGAACACTACTTTTTCAGGGAAGGCCTCACATTTTCTCCTCTTACAGGAGCCTGGATTTTTAGAGGAGAGCTCCAAATCAGTGCTCACCAATTTCGAACATTTGATGCACTGAAATGAAGAATATGACCAAAAATCCGTAGAACAACTAGAATCCAGTTGTTTTTTGTTTTTTAGGCAAGGCCTTGTGTATTTCAGCAAGGACAATTAAATTAATATTAACTCAGGTTTGTATAACCCCTGTCAAGAACCTCAAAGATGCTTCACAAAAAAGTATAAATAAATGAAAGTATATAAATAAACACAAAGGTAAACAACTCCAAAGGAAAGCAGAGTAATACAAACTGATGACCAGAGTCCACTGACATCTGCTGCTAAACAACACACTTAGTGCACACCCTCCCCAATGGGAGTAACACGACAATCAGTAGTGTTCTTACACACACACACACACAGTGTGAACACTGCCCAACAGCTCTATTTGCTCCCCTCTTCTTCTTCTTTAAAACCCGCAAAGCTGATTATGAGGGGAGACACCTGCTGTCACTGGGAGGAGCACAAATCCTCCAGAAGAAGGAATGCGCGCACACACACACACACACACACAGACACACACACAGCACTACAGCTTTAACTACATATCAGCCAATAGCTGGTTAGCCAGAACTGTAATCTAAACAATCTGTATTCAAATCCTATGTGCGAAGTGGCTGGATTTATCTTGATGAATAAATACATAAAAGTATGTGTGTGTAACGGTGGACCCAAGAAATACCAGCCGGAGCGACTTTGACAATGCAGAACTTTTTATTAAACTCGGGGTTGTACGTGGACACATATACTCCCGCGCTCTCTTTCTCTGCTGTCACCTCCGTCTCCGTCTGTCACTGCCAACATATAAAGAGACACAATCACTGTCAGATCCCAGCACACCTGTTCACCCCGCCCCTGCGCCGCCCCGGGAGCTCACTGCGTCACCCCTCCTCTGCAGCTGGCCAGGGACCACACCCACGCCACACATCCCCACCGCCCGACTGAGGCCGGGGCCCATCCGGCCGAACCTACTCCCCCCCCCCCCGCGAGCGAGAGAGGAAATCGGCCACGACCATCTGCGCGCCCGGCCTATGGATCACCTTGAACTTAAAGGGCTGCATGGCCAGATACCACCGAGTGATCCGGGCGTTGGCATCCTTCATGCGGTGGAGCCACTGCAGCGGGGCGTGGTCCGAGCAGAGGGTGAACGGGCGGCCCAGGAGGTAGTAGCGAAGGGAGTCGACCGCCCACCGGATTGCCAGGCACTCCTTATCCACGGTGCTGTACCGTGACTCGCGGTCCGTGAGCTTCCGGCTGATGTAAGCGACCGGCCGGTCAACTCCCCCCACCTGCTGGGACAAAACGGCCCCCAGCCCTCTGCTCGAGGCGTCAGTCTGCAGACAAAAAGGGAGGGAGAAGTTAGGTGTGAACAGCAGCGGCTCTTCACAGAGAGCCCGTTTCACCTGCACAAACGCCGCCTGGCACCGCTCCGTCCACTGGACCAGATCTGGGGCACCCTTGCGGGTGAGATCAGTCAGGGGGCTGGTCAGGTCCGCGAACCCTGGGACGAACCGCCGGTAATAGCCGGCCAGCCCCAGAAACCGTCTCACCTCTTTTTTCGTCTTGGGACGCGGGCAGGATGCAATCGCCGCCGTCTTCTCCACTTGAGGTCGCACCTGCCCGCTCCCCAAGTGGTACCCCAAATACTGTACCTCCCTCCGTCCAACCGCACACTTCGTCGGGTTGGCCGTGAGCCCCGCCTGCCTCAGGGACTCCAGCACCGCGGCCACACACCGCACATGCCCCGCCCACATGTCACTGTAAATGATGACGTCGTCTAGGTAGGCGGCAGCATAGGCAGCGTGGGGCCGCAGCACCCGGTCCATGAGGCGCTGAAAAGTGGCAGGGGCACCGAACAAGCCGAACGGAAGCGTCACGAATTGGTACAACCCATACGGAGTGGAGAAGGCCGTCTTTTCCCGGGACTCTGGAGACAAGGGAATCTGCCAGTAGCCCTTGGTTAAATCCAGAGTCGTAAAAAAGCGAGCGGTGCCCAACCGGTCCAGGAGCTCGTCGACCCGGGGCATGGGATAAGCATCAAAACGTGACACCTCATTCACTCTGCGATAATCGACACAGAACCGTATAGACCCATCCTTCTTTACTACAAGGACGATGGGGCTACACCAAGCACTGTGTGATTCTTCTATTACTCCCAGCCTCAGCATTTCCTTCAATTCCCGGAAAACAATTTGCCTTCTATGTTCCGGCAGCCTGTAGGGCCGTGAACGCACCGTCACGCCAGGCCGCGTCTCAAAATGGTGCTCTATGAGAGAAGTACGGCCGGGCAAGGGGGAGAACACGTCGGCAAAGCGCTGTTGCAATGCAGCAACATCCGCCCTCTGGGCCTGTGTGAGATGGTCACTGCAATGGAGGGAGGCGGGGATGCTAGACTTTGGCGCCTCCGGCCCCAACTCATCTCTCCCTCTTACCAAGCTCACTAGAGAAGCGGTCTCCGCCTCCCTCCAGGCTTTGAGGAGGTTGAGGTGGTAAATCTGCGTGGCCCCGCCCCTGTCCGACCGTACCACTTCATAATCAACGTCCCCCACTCGCTGTGTGACCACGAAGGGTCCTTGCCACTTGGCGAGCAATTTAGAGCTGGAAGAAGGAAGTAACACAAGCACCTTATCTCCCGGTGAAAATTGCCTGAGTCTAGCCCCTCTGTCGTACAGGCGTCGCTGCCGCTGCTGGGCCTGGAGCAAATTCTCCCGTGAGAGCCTCCCCAGTGTGTGCAGCTTTGCTCGCAGGTCCAGCACGTACTGAATTTCACTTTTCGCAGGGCTCGGACCTTCCTCCCAGTTTTCCTTAATCAGGTCGAGCACCCCCCGCGGCTTCCTGCCGTATAACAGCTCGAAGGGAGAAAATCCCGTGGAGGCCTGGGGCACCTCCCGCACTGCAAACAACAGAGGGTCTAACCAGCGATCCCAATTGCGTTCATCCTCGCGAATGAACTTACGAATCATGGATTTTAAAGTCTTATTCAGCCTCTCCACCAACCCATCAGTCTGAGGGTGGTAGACGCTGGTCCGAATAGATTTAATACCCAGTAATTCGTACAGTTCCCGCAATGTGCGCGACATGAACGACGTGCCCTGGTCAGTCAGTATTTCTTTCGGAATACCGACTTGGGAGATGACCTGAAACAGTGCCTGCGCCACGCTCTTCGCTGAAATGGTGCGTAGCGGCACTGCTTCCGGGTACCGCGTTGCGTAGTCCACCAGGACCAGCACAAAGCGATAGCCGCATGCACTCCGGTGCAATGGCCCGATGAGATCCATGCCAATACGCTCAAACGGGATCTCCATCAGCGGTAATGGGCGCAACGGCGCCTTTGGCACGGCCGGCTGGTTAACCAGCTGGCATTCGGGGCACGACGCACACCAGCGGCGCACGTCGGCCCAAATGCCCGGCCAATAGAATCGGGCCATTATGCGCTCCAGAGTTTTCTCGCCACCCAAGTGCCCTGCCATGGGGTTCGAATGAGGCGCCTGGAAAATCATTTCCCGGCGGCTTTGCGGCACCAATAACTGTGTGCGGATTTCATTAGTGTGAGTGTCACGGCTCACTCTATAAAGCCGATCGTTCCGCAATTGGAAATGAGGGTACGTTCGCGCAGCGTCGGGGCGCACCGAGCGACCATCAATATCCATCACTTGGTCATAGGCTGAGCGTAGGGTGTCGTCCCGAGACTGCTCTAGTGGAAAATCTTCCGTGGGGTACACAACGGGAGGCGGCGGGGCTTCCGTGGAAGTCCCCGCCTCCTCCTCCCCCCCAGAGTCAGCGTCGGTCGACCCCGCGTCACCGCCGAGCGCTGCGCAAACGTCACACGAATTTACAGACCGCGATCGCATCCCCGCGTACTGCCCCAGTAAGCTGTGGAACCCCAGCCAATTCGTACCCAAAATAAGGGGATGCGACAGGCGCGGGCTAACCGCCGCCTTCACTCTATGCGTTTTGCCCCTGAATTTCAGCAACAGTGACACTACTGGGTACTTGTGAATATCCCCGTGCACACATTTAACCTCCACCCAGTCAGCCTCCAACAATGCCCCGGGGCGAACCAAACTTTGGTGGACCAGAGTCTGCGTGCAGCCCGTGTCCACCAAAGCATGGCGAATACCCCCTTGACACCTTACCGGCACGCGGTACGTCACTCCTGGACCGGGGGCGGGCGCTGGAGCGCCGGCAACGCGGAACACCTGCCCCACCTCCATGAGCGGACAGTCTCGGCGCAGGTGCCCCGGCCGCCCACACTTCCAACAGTCCGGCCCCGGCGTCTGTGCGGCTCCCCGTGGCTCCGGGGCAACCTCGGCGGCCGCCGGGGTTCCGGCGGGAAGCAGCGGCCGGAACCCTGCTGCCTGCTCCGTTCCCGCAGGGCCGCCGCCTCTCCTGTGCGACGCCGCCGCCGGTGGCCTGGGCGGCGGAACACGGGCGCCCCGCCGCGGCTCCTCACGGCCCGGTACCGGGTCGGCCGCCAGATGGTCCTCTGCCAGCGTCACCGCCGCCGTCAAATCCGTCGGGCGGTGGCAGCGAACCCAACGAGCCGTCGCCTCGGGCAGGCCTCCCACGAACTGCTCGAGGACGACCATGTTCAGCATCCGCGTCTCCCCAGCCGAGGGGCCCGGTCGCAGCCACCTTGCTGCCGCATCCTCCAGCTGCCGAGCCCAGGCAAACGGCCGCTCCCCCCCCGACATCCTGCTGGCCCGGAACTGACGGCGGTAATCCTCTGGGGAGAGCCCCAAACGATCCAGCACCGCCCGGCACACGTCCTCGAACACCCCCCGCGAGCCGGGGGCAGGCTCAGCGCCGCCGTCTGGGCCTCACCCGACAGAAGCGGCAGCAGCCGGGCGGCCCACTCCTCCTCCGGCCAACGACAGGCCACCGCCGTGGCCTGGAAAGCCTCGATGAAAACCAGCGGGTCCTCCCCATCCCGCATCCGGTGCAACGTCACCGACAGCGGAGGGGCGGGAGCCGGCGCTGCCGCATTCCCCAGCAGCTGCCCCAGAGCCGCGGTCTGCTGCTCCGATTGCAGGCGAAGCAACGCCAACTGTTGGTCCTGCGTGGCCGCCTGACGAGCCGCCATCGCCGCCATGTCCACCATCATCTGGCCCAAGATCTGCAGCGGCTGGGCGGGCAGCGGGGCGGGCGGCGGGGCGGGCGGTGGCGCCGCCGGGGGAGCAGGGGGAGCCGGCAGGGGACCGGACATCACGACTGGGTTTCGGCACCAGTGTAACGGTGGACCCAAGAAATACCAGCCGGAGCGACTTTGACAATGCAGAACTTTTTATTAAACTCGGGGTTGTACGTGGACACATATACTCCCGCGCTCTCTTTCTCTGCTGTCACCCCTGTCTCCGTCTGTCACTGCCAACATATAAAGAGACACAATCACTGTCAGATCCCAGCACACCTGTTCACCCCGCCCCTGCGCCGCCCCGGGAGCTCACTGCGTCACCCCTCCTCTGCAGCTGGCCAGGGACCACACCCATGCCACAGTGTGTGTGTATATATATATATATATATATATACACGCACACACATATATATACACACACACACACACACACACACATATATATATACACACACATATATATATATATATATATATGGTAAATGGCCTGTATTTGTATAGCACTTTACTTAGTCCCTATAGACCCCAAAGCGCTTTACACTACATCCAGTCATCCACCCACTCACACACACTCACACACTGGTGATGAAGTTACATTTAGCCACAGCCACTCTGGGGCTCACTGACAGAGGCGAGGCTGCCGGACACTGGCGCCACCAGGCCCTCTGACCACCACCAGTAGGCAACGGGTGAAGTGTCTTGCCCAAGGACACAACGACCGAGACTGTCCGAGCCGGGGCTCGAACCGGCAACCTTGCGATTACAAGGCGAACTCCCAACTCTTGAGCCACAATTAACAGGCTGGTGTGAAAGATTGCTGCCACACCTCCCCCTCGGCCTGTGCTTCGAGGTTTCTGGTAGTTAGAATGACTCGGGGGTGTTGATTCATTTAAACTAACATAATCATCCTGCTGCAACCAGGTTTCTGTAAGGCAGAGTAAATCAATTTGTTGATCAATTATTAAGTCATGTACTAACAGAGACTTGGAGGAGAGAGACCTAATATTTAATAATCTACATCTCACTGTGTTACTCTTTGGTTCAGATGTGGATACTGTATTGTTCTTTCTTTGTAATTGTTTATGTTTAAGTTGTTTGTTGCTGGTTTTTAGTTTGTTTTTTGTCTGTTTGGGAGCTGACACAGTCTCTATGGAGATGGGTTTTTGGGGGGGTAGCAGGAGGAGAGAAGCTGCAGAGAGGCGTGTAAGACTGCAACTCTGCTTCCTGGTCCCAACTCTGGATAGTCATATTTTGGGGGGGTTAATAAATTTGTCCATGTTTCTAGAAATGAGAGCTGCTCCATCCAAAGTGGGATGGATGCCGTCTCTCCTAACAAGACCAGGTTTCCTCCAGAAGGTTTCACATGTCTGAGAACAGAATCACCAATTACCAGAGTTTGACCCCCGGCGGGTGTGTCACCGAGTGGGGAAAAACAGACACATGGTTGGTGGTGTACCTGGGGCTTCTGTTTAAGACTACGCTTCCTCCTCACCATCACCCAGCCGCCCTCTTTCCCCAGCTGCTCAGGACAGTCTGCCGGGGAACAGCTAGCGGGGCCTACGCTGTCTTCAGCTGCACCGTTACCAAACAAGGCTTAGAAATGGGCAAATTTCATTTAGACAAGAAATGGTGCAACCTTTTGATACTATTATGTTGTAATGAAGCAATGTGTTAAAATCAGCTTATTCTATTGGTAACCAGAGTGATGCACTCAGCCACAGAGGACCATCTCCATTAAAGGAAAGAAAAAGACAGAGAGATGGAGATCATCTGTCATAATGTTCTGTGTAAGTAAAGTTGGGCTGCCCAGCTCTGTAGTAGTAGTTATAAAGTAGCAGGAGTATAACAAATCTCCAAATACATGGTTTAATTATCTTCTTGGTTTTTCACACGTTTACCCCTGATGTGGACTTCAAGTCAACAAGGAAGGGTGTTCATCATCTGTACTGGCTTCTATTGTGCATCACCAGGTTGTCTTCATTATGTTTAAATACTTACATGTATTCAGTTTCTTCCATGTGATTTGCTGATTAGATAGAATTTGAACAGGTGCAACAGCAAAGAGTTTTTTGGTATTTGTTTTTTTTTTTTAGTAGTACTGGAGTAGTAGCATAGCTTAGCTTAGCTTAGCTTAGCCATCTGCTCTCATTTTTAAGTATCTTACTGTGTTATACTACAAAGTTTGGGAGTTTGTACACTTTAGTTTTATCTGATTTGATAGTTTTCCTCTGATATTTTTAGAGTTCTGTGAGATTTTTTAGTTTTCATGCCTTTTTGTTTTCTTCTTATTTCAAATAAAACATCTCAAAGCATTTGAAATGAAAGCATATATTTTAGCCTTATCTGGATATTTTCTAAAGATTTCATCCAAATCCACTTCCTGGTACAAGCGAGCTCCAAGCAGAAAAATGTAAAAATGAAGCAACATGGACGAGCTAAAAACATCAGGTCTTTTCTGTTAAAATTAACAGAAGGTAAAGAGTCAGTAATGTTGGTAAAGTTGCTGTTTAAAGACAAGTACAGAGTACACACAAGCTCTCTCAAAATAATCTGGTAACAGCATATATAACGATCGTATATAACGATTTTGTTTCGCTTACCTTTCCAACATACTGAGGTTCAGATCCCATGTACTCCTCCAGGACAAAGAACTGGTTCCACACCCATCCTCTCTTAATCCGGTGAGTTCCCAACCTACCCTGCCTCCGCCATCTCCTCTTGCCCTCCACTGATGGAACTTCCCCCAAAGAAGGCCTCAAACTCAGATTTTTCCTCCCTCCACCAGAAAATGTAATGGCACCCCTGCTAGTTCTGTTGTGGAGGGAAGTCTGCAAAGGGATTTGGGAGGAGTGGTCCAATAACAAGCAGGATCCCACCAGGAATATAGTGACATATCTCTTTGTTATCATCAGTGAATGTGTTTGTCAAAAAAAGGGAAAGCAATGTTAAAAACAAACTGGGTTAGTTTGAGGTTGAGAATGAACGTCCAAAGCTGGATTTGACCTGCTGGCACGGACTGGGCAAGAATTCCACTGTATTCCCAGATAATTCATATACTGTCATTGCTCAATCAGGCAAATCTCTGAAGGTCATTGTTGGTTGGCCTGGGTTTGTTGGACCATGAGTTTCGTCCTGTTCTGTGACTGCAGAAGAACCACCTCGTGTTCTCCTCAGTTCCTCAGCAGAGACACCTGGAAGAACAGGTTTAAATAGCAGCATTATAATGTAGACTTGAACAAAACAGTTCAGCTACAAAGTCTCACTTTTGTTACTTACATTTACTTATAAACTTTAAATCTATTAATGCTTTATTACATTTGAAGCTTTAGTGGAGACAAAGTCAGAGAACAAACTATTATCCCACCTGTAATCCTGACACTGCTCTGCAGCGCTGATTGGACAGGTAGTGGAGTACCTGCTGTGACACAGATCCACTGGCACAAGGACATACAGGAAATCTTAATCACACATCAGGATCACTGGTATTGTCATTTTAATGTTTTATTGCCAATTTAAATTGTGTTTGCTTTGTTTTGCATTAAAAGAAGAAAATGGATAGATGGGTGGTCTCAGCATACATTTTTACTTATCTTATTAAAACTTAAGTACTATTACTTAAGTGGGATTATGAACTTTTTTTTATGTAAGCATAATTTTTTTCCCTTCCTTCCTGTCTCAATGGTTTTCTAAAGCAGTTCATTTTGCCTTGTTTGAACCATTAAATACAAGCGGGAGGTGATGTTAATACCTGATTAGTCTTGTCATGCACCTGCTTCACAGACTTACAGTGAATACATAACAACACCTACGCTCACATTGTTGTACTCTCCGTCAGAGGGGCAGTGTCTGAACGGCTGCCATCACTGTGACATAGGGCCAAGGACCTGGTATGGACCCCCCCATGATTCAGTGACTGAATCATCGTTGTTCTTATGATGGGGTTGATGATTTTCTCTCACGTGTTTTTAAATAATTCTTACTGAACTTTTTTGTCTACACACTGTCAGACTGCACGTGTAAAGGCTTCCACAAAAATCACTCACAATCTTCTGGCAGTGCTCTGTCATTTTGATTATTATTATAATAATCTGGGCAATGAGAAAAATGATGAGTACTGAATTACTAAAAGAAACAGCTGACTACTGAAAACTGGGGCATGCTTGATTTTGAAAGTTGCTTATACGAATATAAGTTACGTCATATCTAAAGTTGAATGACGTTTCATTATGAGGGCGACTCATCCTTAACTGTTGTGCTGAGCACAGCAACTAAATATCTCCAAACATTTGTACTTCTGATGCCCGAGCTGGACTAAGTTTTTGGTTGTTTATTATTTGTTTTTCTTAAATTTATTACAAGAAACAGTCAAATAAAGGTTCCATTTAAAAAAAAGAAATCACTTTTAAGTAATTGTAGAACGACCCTCTTTCATCTTTAATTATTCATTTATTTTTTCTTGTTCAGTGACAGAAATCGAATTCATTTTGGGCTGAACGCAGTGTCTTAAAGTCCCATTCAGTCACTGAGAGAGGATCTGCATCCAGACTCTTCTTCATCACAGAGGATGTTTGTTCACACACAGTCCCGATCAAACGTTTAAACCAAAGTTAACTTTCGAACATTTGTTGCCACCATAAAAAAGTCAAACCCATCTATATCTTGTTCAGGCAAATGATTAGGTTTTTTTCATGATGTTGTTTATGTTTTCATTAATTGAATTCATTTATCCACTTGATGGCTGCTCGTTCTCGTCAGAATGCTGTTTTTTGGTAAACAAACACACACTGAGGTTTTAGTCATTGTACCTCATGTAACACAACTATAACCAGTAACAATCTAACATTAGCATTTAATATTTTAGTGTACCAGAACTGCAACAGTGATGCCACCCTCACAGTACACCAGTATTTAAGTTCAAATGTGAAAGCTGTCCAACCCTTTTTAACTGAATATTGTGGCAGAATAATCCACTCATAAAACCAGTCGGTGTTATAACTCTGATTGGAGCACTCTCCAGCACCCCACCCTGTGACTAACAACACTTGGCACTCTGTCATTTGGCCCATAGGCACAAATAACAGCCAGAGCCTGTTCCAACCTGAAGATGCAGGGAAGCAACTCTTTTGTCCACTGGGGAAAGCCAAGGGGCTGCAGGTATACCTAACCCTGGACAACTGCACAGTGCAAGAGAGTCTAACTGCTCTCCACCAAACTGGAGCTTTGTGTTGAGGTGAGCCAGACTATATCTAGTCAGCATCTTCCAACCTTGTGCACCAGCTCGAGCTCCTTCTGCACCAGGGGACACTACATGTACCATAAGCTAGTTTTGAGAGTGCCAGAACCTCTGCCTCTGACTGCTAAGTCTAGTAAGCACCAAACTACGGCCTCTTCTGTGGGTGGTGGGCCCACAGGAGGACAGAGCTGTGCCACTTTTTTGCACCCGGCCCCGTGGGCTACGGCCGGCCACCAGAAGCTGAGACTCTACCCTCGGCTAAGTTACCCTTTTGTCTGAGTCCTGGTTTTGTGTCCTCATCCTCACCATGACACACCACAAACATACAGTTTGCAAACTCCCCCTGTTTTGCTGCGGTCATTGCTGATATATAAAACAATATATTAATGTAAAGCTGATGTTTAGTCACTCAATACCATTCTTCAGATTTGTCTATTTAAACTGAATTCAACAGATGCCTCATCAAGATAAATCAAAGCAAAAAGATGATAAAGGGACGAGGAACACTGTAAACAGCTGACCAGCCAGTTCTGTTATTCTCCGGGGAATCTCAGACAGTTTGCATGGAGCTGACTGTGAGCTATGGCTGGGTTTGTTCGCTTCCTCCTTGCATGAAGGCATTGGCCCCGAGGCACAGTCGATGCCTTTCCACAGTCCTGTTCTGCTTTCCTCATGTCATAGCCTATCCCCTGGTATCTCTACCGCACTCTTGAGGCAGTGCTTGGAGACAGACCAAACCTTCTTGCAACTGCATCTATGGACGTGCCATCCTGGTAGAGCCAGACTACCTGTGCACCGTTTCACAGTTAACCTAAACTTTACCTGAAATTAACTGCACTCAGATTCAAACATATCTTTGCTGTTCAAGCATCTCTAGGTGCCTGAATCATCAGGGAAACTTGCCACATTCAGTGTGACTCTAAATTTAGGGTTTAATGTTTTTAATTTTCATTTCTGTTTTTAATGGCTCATTAAAAACCTTTTTGAATAAGTTATTCTTTTTTAATATCAAATTGTTAGGGTTTGTTTTTTGTTGTGGTCTATTTGTTAGTAATAATTAAAAAATTAGGGCACAGTAATTTAGTGTCCTAATTGCTTAGGAGTTGTCACTATAAAGTAAAATCTCACCATTCTCTAATATATACTACTGGTCAAGTTTTAGAACATCCTAATTTTTCCAGTTATTTGTTGCATTTTAAGTCCTATGAATAGCTTGAAATTGTACAAATTTAAGTGGTGAAATGCCAGAGGTTAAAAACAAAGAATAAATAAGGTACATTTCAGAATTAGACAAAAAGACTTTTTCGGGGAACACAGCGTGGGTTAACAACCTAAAGCTGTTCTGCAGCGATGGAGGCTGAGCAAGCCTTGAAAGCTGGTGCTACTCAATCCTACAGCTGTTTCAACTTCTCTGGATTTTCTGCATTACTTCCAACCCCCTCTGTCTGCATAAAGCAGTGTTGGAACACACTGTGGTACCCTCGTCAGCATCAGTTGAACAGTACTGTACTGCTGAGAGTAGTACAGTACAGTACAGTAGTAGTGTGTTGGTACAAAATCGTGAGATTAACAGTGGAAGAGAGACAGACCAACATAACACTTATAAATGTCGGTCTGTCCTACAGAGAAACTGCAAAGAAAGTCAAAGTGTCAGTGAGTCCAGTTTCCTTCAGCATCCAAAGGCTCACAAACTGTGACAGGAAGACGTCTGCAGACCCAAAGACACGACTGAATCAGAGGACAAGTTTCTGAGAGGTAACAGCTGTGTGATGGCGGCTCACAGGACAGCAGCTTCAAGCAGCTTCATAGTGGTCGTAGTGAGAAAGTCTCAGTTCCAGCTGTGAAGAGAAACGTTGAGCTGCAGGTTTGACAGGACGAGTTGCAGAAAGAAAGCCAGACGTCAGAATAAGACAGAGGTTTGTCTGGGCCATGAAACACCGACACGGGACGACTGAAGACTGGAAGAAGGTATTATGGACCAGAGATGGACAGTAATGCAATCGGATTACTTATTTCATGTAATGAGTGATGTAAGGGATTACTATTGCAAAAAAAAAAGTAATTCGATTACTGTTACTTTCCTGTAGTCACGCTGCGTTACTGCGTTACTAAACCGTGATTTTGTTTGTGAGAGTGTCTCATGACAATGACGTACGAGTGTGCGACGTCCGTGGCAACAGCTGTGTGGAGATCAACAATGGATCATATGGAGTGATGGAGAGAGTACGACCATGCAGCGTTTAAAGTGTGGAAGTAATCACATTACTTTGAGTTTGATTCTGTAAAAAGTGACAAAAACATTAGTGTCCGGTGTTCACTCTGCGTGGGAAGAAAACTTCTTTTTACAGCGAAAAATGAAACTTGAAATCTGAGCGAGCAGCGAGCGCGCTGCCACAGGAACGTGACATTCACCAAGAAACCCCCGGATCCTCCCACTGACATGACCACTGTGGGCAAACCTCCACCCGCCCCACTCCTGATAAACACAGACAATAGATTTAAGAGCTGCTGAGTCTTTGATTTTATTTTATTTTTTTTACTTGCATCTACTTAAAACATGATTTGACTTTATCTGCTGGAATGTGCAGAAAATAGCTTTAAATGTTGAACACAAGTCAGAGAATGTTGCATATGATTAAATTCTTGCTCGATGCAATGTGCTCAAAGTTCAAAGATTAAAACTAATAAAACATTTTTTAGGAAGAGGCTTTCTGTTGGATTACATCTTATATGATGGATTATGCAGAAAAGTAGAATTGGGCTGAAAGGTCTGTTGCTTTACTACATATTCAGGTTGTGCATCATGTTTTTAAAAGTAACTATTACGTTTGAAAATAAGTAATCAGCAATGTAATGGGATTACTTTTTTGGAGAATAAGTAACTAATTACTTTTTTGAAGTAACTTGAAGAACACTGTTATGGACTGATAAATCAAAATTTGATATCTTCGGGTCATCAGACAGGATCTTTGTACACCGTCGAGTGGGTGAAAGGACGGTTCCATAGTGTGTGGACTGTCAAACACGGAGGAGGAAGTGTGATGGTCTGGAGTCAGCTCTTTCAATATTCACACCATTAGTATCTACTTGATGTGATCTGTAACAAACTATATTATAATTACAGTACCGTTTTCTGGCTACTGTAAAAGGCTGAATCCATCTTAGAATACATGGAAAAATTATACACGTCATATGCACAAAGATGAACATTAGATTACTGTCATTTCTAAACCCAGTTACTAGTTTAATAAAAGTATTTTGACTTAAATTATGGAATAAAAGTACAAGATTTTGTTTTACATTAAATTTCATAATAAAACCCAATAACAGCGCATTTCTGCAATATTAGGTTTATGTAAATGTAAAGAACTGTGTTTGACCATATTATTAGTCATTTCATTGTTTCAACTTTATTTACTATATAAAATCTCTTAAAATACACAATATTTTGTGTAAATTTAAAACTAAAACAACCATATTTAAATTATTATGACATGAGGACATTTACTGTAATTTAATTATGGAAACTTTCTTTACTTTGATGTGATGGTACATTTCTGGCACTTGAATATTACTGTTTTTGTTTGTCTGTTTGCTTTTTGGTTTTCTGATGGGGGGGGGGGTCTTTGGGGGGGGGGGTCTTTGCATTATTGCATGGTCTTTATTTTACAATATGAAGTTTCTTGAGGTGACCGCTGCTGTGATTTGGCACTACATAAACCTGATTGAAATGAAAAACGCTGCTCGGGTTTGTGTGCGTTCAGTTGTCCACAGCTTACCTGAGGTCCTGACACATCATGCCAGCTGGGTTGAAGTTTAGACTTTGGCTTGATTCTTTTCTCTTTTTAGCCATTTGCTGTAGATTTGCAGGCATGCTTGGGATCATTGTCCTACTGCATGACCCGATTTGGGAAAAGCTTAAGCTGACGGACAGATGGCCGCAGAATTAACTCCAGAATACTTTGATACACAGAGGAGCTCCTTGACAAACTAATACTAATTAAAGGTTCAGGACGAAGCTTTTACACTAATAAGGCTATGGCAGTACAGTGGTGCAGCGGTTAGCATCATCGCCTCACAGGAGAACGGTCCTGGGTTTGAAGCTACTCTGTGTTCTCCCAGTGTCTTATGGATTCTCTCTGAGTGAACACATTTTTTTAAATAAAAGGGACATAAATGGAGGGCTGCCTTGGACATTACAACAATTGTGTAACTTTTCAACATTTAAATGAGATTTAAAGTGCAGCTCAAGTTGCTTTCATTTTTAATGCCCTGAATTTTTCAAATATGACATCTACTAATTGGAAGGTTGTTGGTTTGATCCCTGTTCAGTCCATGCTCCAGTCTGCATGCCTAATATCCTTGAGCATGATACTAAACCCAAGCTGCTGTCCGATGGACCCATCGGGGTGTGAATGTGTGTGAGTTTTAGATAGACAGTAGAACAAACATCCTGTGTAAATGAGGGAAGCAGTCTGAGTGCTCAGGTATAATGAAAAAGCTCTTTAGAAGAACCAGGCCAAATAAATATCATGTCAGGTGAAAGAGGTTAATCACACAGATGCTGTTAGCTGCTGGGAATGTGGTTCACAGGGTTTTTGTGTGTCTATTATTATTGTTTTACTCTTAATGCCACAATTGAAGCTTCTTTTTTAACAGTCCACATTTGGCAAACGAGTCATGTTAAAAGAATATGATGCACTCTCAAACTATTATAACGTGTATGAATGCAACAGTGCAACTGCCTGGTTTACACTCAATGTCACTTACCCATTATATTGTATATTGTATAGCTTTCTTGTTATATGTAAAATTGTATTTATTTAAATTTTTACTTTTTAATTATTTTACTTGCATTTTTAATCACTTTTATATTTAAATATATTTAAATGTTCATTTGCTATTTATCTAGGGATTGAGAGTAACGCAATTTCTATTCTCTGTATGTCCTGTACATGTGGCAGAATCGACAAATAAAGTTGACTTTGACTTTGACTTTGACTTTGAACAATGCTTGCAGTGCAGTGCAGAAAGTGAACATGTGTTCCTGTGTGGGAAAGCACAACACGGCCTTGTTGCAGCTCCCGTTACTGCAGCTGACACTTCTTGAACTGATTTAAGACAGAGCCTGGAAGCTCCCCCCCCCCCCCCCCCCCCCGACTTACTGCTTACCTCTCACGCTAAAGCTTGCTAACCTTGATGCTTGTTGACACATAGAAATAAAAGCTTTGTTAAGAAATCACAGAAACTTCCATTTAATTTCCGTGTGCAGAGTCAGCACCCCGTGGTACTTGCAGTGCATTTACCTCACAGAAGCCTTCCAGTGTCCCTCCACGCTGCTGGAAGTTAAGTCCAAATATTTCTCCCTCTGTGGCGAGCTCCTCTGTCAGTTCACTCCACTGAACTAAAACCATGCTCCATGTGCACTCACCCCCTGCCTCCCTCTGTATCCTCCAATCTCTCTGTCTCTTTCCTTCTAAATCCCTCCCTCCTTCTCATCGTACTCTTGACCCGCTCGCTTTCTCTTGCTTTTGTTTCAGTTCAGTTCAGTTGTTCCATATTGATATAATAGTTTTTTAAACCATAATGCCATAGCATGAAAATACAATTTAATTAACCCTTTTACACCTAACATAGAACAAATCCACCAGAGTTTCTTTCACATTTTTACATGCTGTTGTGGCATTTTTGGAACATTTCAAGTTTCAAACACTATGCATCAGTACAAGCATTATATCCCAAATTTTAAAAAACTGTATAATATGTATGTATTCAGTCCACATGTAAGTATTAAGTGTCACAATTTTCTAGTTACAGAAATGTCAAACATACATCCCTCAAAAAAGCTGTTATATTAATTTTTATAAACTGCAGCAAAAATGAAAATAGATATTACTGTGCACCATTTTCAAAAAAGGGAAATGTATCTGTCATTTATGCTGACGTGACATAACATATACGATGGTAACGTCAGGTTTGTAGTGCTTTGTTGCTTGGTCTAAGTATTTGTTGATGTTGATATTGTTAGTGTTGTTTTAAAGAGATGAAACACTGCAGCACAGGCTGACTTACATCATGTAGCTGGCACAGAAGTAACTCTGTATATGTATAGATTCAATGAATTCATTAAAAACTGCATTAAATCATTAATTAAATGTTCCATTAATTAATTAGGATTGGAATTAATTGATTAAATAAATATTTCAATAATTCATTGAATGTCCATTCGTTTCATTTAAAAAATGAATAAGTGATTTCTTTATTTCCAATTGTATTTAATTAATAACACATTTAATTAATTATTTAATGGCGTATTTATTTAATTCATTCTGGCACTCCTGGCGCTGCGGCTGTGGTAATTAATTAATGTTATCAAAGTCAGGGGGGCGGGGTTAACGCTGCCACTGCAGCTTGTCTAACACCTGATTGGTTACCGTGCAAACTAAGCCAAGACAGTTGATCCCGGATAATCGATGGCTTTGAACTGTTGGTGGTGTGGACCAGTGTGGATAAAATCAGATTAGCATCAGATTTGTGTGGGGTGTTGGTGTTTCGGTCATGTTACGTTTAACCATGAAACACATCGTGCAGACTTCTGGATGTTAGAAGAAAACTAATGAGTCCTTCATAACTAAACGTGTTAATAGCACCTTTAGATTTATATCATAGTTTGCTTGTATTTCAGTAATAACCTATTTATTTCAGTAGTGGTGCACAGTTCTTACCTGTTTGTCCTGTTCGGCTGTCAGTGAAGGCTGATCGCAGATCTCATTAAATCAGTAAACTGTGTAAAATGGTCTGTATTTGTATAGCGCTTTACACATCCAGTCATCCACCCATTCACACACACATTCACACACTGGTGATGGCAGCTACGTTGCAGCCACAGCCACCCTGGGGCGCACTGACAGAGGCGAGGCTGCCGGACACTGGCGCCACCGGGCCCTCTGACCACCACCAGTAGGCAACGGGTCAAGTGTCTCGCCCAAAGACACAACGACCGAGACTGTGACTGGGGCTCGAACCGGCAACCTTCCGATTACAACCCTTTCGCCCACGTATGATCTTCAGTTTCTGTCCCTGTCAGGCTATCTGAATAATTAGGTTGTGCTTTGAACAGAAACCGGCCTTTTTCACAGAAATAATGAGAGGAACTGGGAGTAATTTCTTTGATGGAGAAGGACAAAAAGGCAAAAGCCACTAAGTACAGTATCTGTGACCACCAGGAGAACAATTTCAACTGTGACAGTGAGTCACAAACCATAAGAAACTGTTCTGATGCAACATTTGACATGCTTACAAAAAGTCCAACAATACCTTTTCTTTCATTCTTTTTTAATTGTTTGCTTGTTTTACAAAAGCAGTCATAAAGCATCAATAAATATTTGGTCTTCATTCAGAATGAATTAAAGTATTATCTCCTCCCTGTCTTAGTGCCATGACATTGCATGCACTGGTGCGGCTGATCCCAACACTCAGGGACTAAAGCTCTGTGGTTTACAAGAGCCAGCAGCTCTTCGTTCCCGGACATTCAAAGGTTGTAAGTAAAGTTGTAAACAAGGTTGTAAAAAAGATATATTTTTACTAATGGTATCTGTTTCTTATGGACTCAGGAACCCCACATTTATTGTGTGAACATCACTGCATCAGTTAATTTGGTTATTTGCATTGTTAATGTTATTGTAAACCATGTTGTATTTAATGCATTTGCAGGTGGATGCAGACGTCCTGCTGTTTGTGCTGGGCCCTGACTTCAGTGAAGGAAGGCTGACAGACGACAGCGGGAGATGCGTGTCATCAGTTTTCTTCTTACAGAAGTTGGAAGATGACGGCAACAGTACTCCATACCACAACTGTTTCACAATCTTGAACACCTTTACCTGACATTTTATACAGTTTATTTATTTCTACTTGGTGTGTCCTTTGGTTAAAAAATGCAGGGATGGTCAGATCAGCTTGTTTCTTGCAACAATTTTTAAATAAGTTCAAACTGTTTAGACAAGGAAGAATGGCTGCCAGAACAGGATAAAAATCAGTCATTATATATACACACATTTTGTTTTCTTTGAAGAGCATCCTCACACAAAACATCACATCCTGGTATACGGATATCTGTGTTCAGGACCAAAAAGCTCTTCAGAGAGTGATCTGTGTGTCAAGACGCTGCTGCAGGTCTGTTCTCCCGTTCCTACAGGACATTTACACCAGGAGATGCTGGTCCAGAGCAGCTCAGATGTTAAAGGACTCGTCCCATCCAGGTAACAAACTGCTTCAGCTTCTGCAATCAGGCAGAAGGTTCCACACTATCAGGGTCAAATCAGAAACGCTATGTACATGACAAATAAAGTATCTTGAAAATATATATTAATTAATATTTTCTTTTTAAACTTCCCAACCTTTGATTCCACCCATCACTTGTTTTAATGTGTAAGCTGACTAAAGAAAATCACAAAGAACTGCAGTAAGTTGAAGGCATTTTTACAGTACGACAATATTTTAAATTTCTATTAAACGTTCTGGTGACAAACTAAGATAAGATAAGATAAGATAAGATAGAACTTTATTAATCCCTCGGGTGGGTTCCTCTGGGAAATTCGACTTCCAAAAAAAGCACAGCAACGACCGAAGTTACAGTTACAGAACTGTTATATATATATACACACACACACACACACACACACACACACACACATATATAAATACAGAGACAAATATAAATAAAATATACAAAGGGGATAAATAGAATAAATAGGAATAAAAAATAAAAATACAAGTGAACTGCACATTTCAAGTATTGAGTCTGTTGACTATTTACAAAAAGTATTGCACAAGGTATTGTACAGTGAGGTGCAGAGGCACTGCAGCTTAGTTGTTCCCCCCTCCTTTGTCCTCCTGTTTCCCCTCCCTCTCCCCTCCAGAGAGGAGTTAAACAGTCTGATGGCGTGTGGGACAAAGGAGTTTTTAAGTCTGTTAGTTCTTGTCTTGGGGAGAAGCAACCTGTCACTGAACAGACTCTGGCAACCTGTCCAGGGTTACCAACAAGCTGCTGCTGAGTGCGCCAAAAGAATTAAGAGGAAAATATCAGACTTAAGAGAAGAGTGGTTCATCTAAAAAAGCATTTTATTTCTAGAGTCGAGTGTTTGCAACGGAGATTACAGTCATGGCCACATTTATTTTGTCAGTGAGACAAATTGTTTTATGCACTTTGTTTCTTCAATTTTTATTTTTGGTAAAGAATCATAAGTCAATCATAAATATTTCCAAAGTTTTGAAGCCAAACATTGGCAAACTATTTTAATGTTTGACAGTTGTGGCACTCCCAACCTCTGGATGTGTGTTACATGTTTTCATGGACAAAAGTGACCCCAACAACGAATTACCGTCATTTGAGAACTTCCTTCCAGCAGTGACTGTTGAAATCATGCATAGAGATGTTTAAGCACCAGGCACTGATGTAAAAAAAAAAAAAAAAAAACGCTACTGCCATCTACTGGCAAAAACACTGACATCTTTATGAGCTTGGTGAGAAGAGTTTGACCTTTGATTATAAACACTTTTTCCAGACATAAACCTTCCTCGCTCTGTTCCACGGGCAGTAAACATGTATTTAAACATGTATCAGGCTATTTGAACATTCTCCCTGATGCCCTCTGACCCTCTCGTGCACACACAGTCCAAAGGATAAAACGTCGACTTTCTCACAGTTTGTCTGACTTCAGTCATGGCCAAAGGTTTCTGCATGAATTTTGTGTTTCATACACTTTGCCACTTCATTTTTATTGAGATTATTATTCACGTTTGTATTTAGTGATGATCTATCATCAGTATGTCGCAGAGTTCAAAGACTTAGATGCTAGTGGTGATACTGCCAAAACCTTTGTGCATGACTGTAAATGCTTACAAAATGTACAAATGCCAATACAATCATGTAGAATTATATTTTTAAGGTGAACTTGTGCAAACTAAGTATATCTTTAACAGAAGACTTCAAGCTGAGCAGTTAGAAGAAAGGTGGTGTGATTGCAGTGTTGTAAATGACAGGTGGTGCAATCCAGGACGTGTTAGCGTGAAGGAAGGACTCAGCTCGTCAGACACTGGACTTTTAGCTGTGAGTGTGCGCCCATGTTATTTACCACAGGTATTCTCCACTATATTAACTAGTGTTTACTTCCACCATCAGCATTTCAGCTAAACTTTGTATTTTGATGTTAGTCTGGAGAGTTTGCCGTATGACCAGCTTCTGAGGTTGATGTCTTCTGCAGCAGATTCAAAGCTATGCGTCAGAAGAACTGCAAAGAATATTACAGATAGGGTGGATACAAGGGTGTAGCCCTGACATAGCCAAACACAACACTACCCTTCATGTCTTCATAAGAAGACCTGATGATGCTGAAGAGCCTTGGAGGACATTCAATCTTCTTTCATATCTGTAAGAGCTATGAAGGCTATGAACAGGCACCATTGTTCCCTGCCTTTTGTCCCTGTTCTCCTGCAGCTGTCACCATGTGGACCTGTTGGCACAGAGTCCAAACGGCAGCTGTGGGTAGACTCTCTCTGCCAACACAATTATGGCTTTTCAGAGAAACTTGTGTAAAGAGATGGTGAGGAGAGAAATATTGCAGTTGCTCCCGTCATCTTTGTTATGTCAGAGTGTGACTATGTTGGCATTTATCATATCTTGCAGCACAGAACCGTCCCTCCAACAGAGGCAAAGGATTTCACGCAGTTTGATGATGATAGTCCCTTTGCAGCACTCTCAGACCTCAGCAGGAATGTCATGTTTCCCAGGTTCTCTGCCAGACGCGAGACAGTCCAGGGTTTTGCTGAGTTCTTTTAGATGAGGGTTTGTCCAGCTGCTTTAGCACATGCAGTCAGTGGTGTTCAGGGCTTCTTCAGTTACAACGTTCTCCCTGACATACAGCTCAGAGTAGTGCTCTACTCAGCCTCCATCTGTTGTGCTTAATCCTGGATTAACTTGCCTGTTGTGAACTTTAGAGGTGTGGTTCTCTTCTGTATGGAGCCCACAGCCTGCCTGATTCAGTCCTAGCCTGTGTCAGCTGTATGTCAGAGCAGAGCTAGAACCAGTACTCGTTGTCACCTGGCAATCTGCTGCAGGTTGCTCAGAGGACCAGAAGTGGCTGGTTTTGTGTGGGTGGGGTTTTCTCTTCTCCTCCATGACAGGTGTCATTTTCTCAGAGTATTCCTCAAACCACACTGCAGACCTGCTGGTCTTCTCATAATATACATTCTGCAAAAACGAGCAATAAGGATAATATATAAAACCACTGGTTTGGTTGACGTCAGAACTGCACTAAGACTGTGCAAAGCAGCAAATAAATCTGTGTGGGCTACCAGCAGCCTTTGATTAGATGATCTCAGGCTGCAAAGAGGGAACGTGGGGTTCTTTTTTTTTTTTTTTTTTTTCCCGATATTTTTATTAAAGTTTTTGCATCGACTTTTACAAAAGACAAATTGAACAATATGCCGTTTTCTTTTTAAAGAACATAAAGCAATATAAGACATACACTCCCACCTCATAATTATAGCAGTACCAGTGGGTGTACAAACAGAAAAAGGAAAAAATCCAATCTAATAATACTAGTAACAAACCCTAGGGTACAAGACAACAGTTCCTGAGTGTACAAGGGAGATGTGGAGAGTATCCAAAACCCCCACCTCCACACAGACACAAACAAAAAAAAAACCAAAAAAAAACAACCCACACATGATAAATGGTCAGCTTAGTTATAGGGATAAATCAATTCTGTTAGAGAAAAGAAATATGTATAAAGTAGTTAAATAAATACCATCATAGAACGCAGGCACAATAGAATCCATATACTTAAACTTAGGCCTCTTACTTGAACATAAGATAAGAAAAAATAAAATATGATAGAGTCTGAGCTGGCTAATTGGGAGCATTGCGAGACCGCAAAGTCTGAACATGATCAAAAAAGGGTTGCCAGGTCTTAAAAAATTTGGCCGTAGACCCGCGCAGGGTGAATTGAATCTTTTCGAGTTTGCTAAAATGCAGAACGTCTCTGATCCAGATTTCCCAGGATGGGGCAGAAGGGGACTTCCAACATAGCAATATTCTGCGTCTTGCCAATAAGGTGAGAAATGCGACCAGATCCGCTTGAGGCGTCGGCAAGGCAACTGAATCAGGAAGAACCCCAAACAAAGCAGTTAAGGGCACAGGTTGGAGGGTTAGCTGGATGATCTTAGATAAAATCAAGAAAATATTAATCCAGTATTGTTTGAGGGATGAACATGACCAAAACATATGCATTAAAGAGGCAGGTGTTTGATGACAACGGTCGCAGTCAGGGCTAAGATTGGGGTATATTTGAGCTAGTCTGGCCTTAGTCCAATGTACACGGTGCAGAATCTTACATTGAATCAGCCCATGTTTGGCACAGAATGAGGAGCCATGGACCCGGTAAAGAATTTTATCCCAAGAGTCATCCTGAATCACACACCCCAGATCCTGCTCCCATGCCAATTTAATAGCCGAGATTGAAGAGTTGCCAAAGGAACATATTCTCCCATACAAACAGGAGATCAGGCCCTGTAATGAGGGCGGAGGCAATAGAAGGTTATCAAAGTCATGATAAGAAGGTCTAGATGGGAACTGAGAGGATTTCTCCTTAACAAAACTCCGGATTTGTAAATAGCGAAAAAAGTGACTTTTTGGAAGGCCAAATTTCAATGAGAGCTGTTCAAAGGAGGCAAATGTATTCTGAATGTACAGATCAGAAAAAGACCTGATACCCAAAGAGGCCCACAAATAAAAAGCACCATCAGCTAACGAAGGCTGAAAAGAGGGATTTTTCAAGATGGGTGATTGAAGGGGAAAAAAGGTCAACTTAAAATAACGACAAAATTGATACCATATTTTCAAGGTAACTTTGACAATAGAGTTATTATAAGAGCCTGTACTCGAAGGCTGCTTTTGGGCATAAATCAGGGCTGGTAAAGAGGCTGAGACACAGGAAGAAGTCTCCAAACTGAGCCAGGCCGGGGCATTATTGGTGTCTTCCCCCTGTAGCCAATACCTGAGAATACGAATATTACATGCCCAATAATAGAACATAAAGTTTGGTAAAGCCATCCCCCCCATCTTTTTCGGTCTTTGAAGATATGTCTTGCGTATTCTGGGTGTTTTTTTGTTCCAGATAAACCCAGACAGAATCTGGGGTTCTAAAAGATCACAGACTCAGACAGGAGCGTCCCGAGTCAGAGCTTTAAAAGTCAGTAATACGATTTCAAAATGAATTCTATAATGTTCAGATTACAGCTTGGTGATAAAGTGGTAAAAGTAGGGTAACAAGGAGGGAAACAAGAACGTAATAATTCTAAGTTTCTAAGTACCACTCAATTACCTATGGTAGTTCTGTGTAATCAGGGGATTACCACAAACCCCAGCCCCAGACAGGGTGCAGGAGACCACTTCCCCGCTTGTCTGTGTTAAAAGTAGCCCACTGGGTGCATGTGTTGGTGTATATGGGTGTATGGGGTGTAAATAGTGAGAATGACTGGGTGAAAACTAAAATGCTATTAAAATTGAAAGGACAGATATGACACAAGCACAGTATATATATGGCTAAATACAGGGAGTGCAGAATTATTAGGCAAGTTGTATTTTTGAGGAATAATGTTATTATTGAACAACAACCATGTTCTCAATGAACCCGAAAAACTCATTAATATCAAAGCTGAATGTTTTTGGAAGTAGTTTTTAGTTTGTTGTTAGTTTTAGCTATTTTAGGGGGATATCTGTGTGTGCAGGTGACTATTACTGTGCATAATTATTAGGCAACTTAACAAAAACAAATATATACCCATTTCAATTATTTATTTTTACCAGTGAAACCAATATAACATCTCCACATTCACAAATAAACATTTCTGACATTCAAAAACAAAACAAAAACAAATCAGCGACCAATATAGCCACCTTTCTTTGCAAGGACACTCAAAAGCCTGCCATCCATGGATTCTGTCAGTGTTTTGATCTGTTCACCATCAACATTGCGTGCAGCAGCAACCACAGCCTCCCAGACACTGTTCAGAGAGGTGTACTGTTTTCCCTCCTTGTAAATCTCACATTTGATGATGGACCACAGGTTCTCAATGGGGTTCAGATCAGGTGAACAAGGTGGCCATGTCATTAGTTTTTCTTCTTTTATACCCTTTCTTGCCAGCCACGCTGTGGAGTACTTGGACGCGTGTGATGGAGCATTGTCCTGCATGAAAATCATGTTTTTCTTGAAGGATGCAGACTTCTTCCTGTACCACTGCTTGAAGAAGGTGTCTTCCAGAAACTGGCAGTAGGACTGGGAGTTGAGCTTGACTCCATCCTCAACCCGAAAAGGCCCCACAAGCTCATCTTTGATGATACCAGCCCAAACCAGTACTCCACCTCCACCTTGCTGGCGTCTGAGTCGGACTGGAGCTCTCTGCCCTTTACCAATCCAGCCACGGGCCCATCCATCTGGCCCATCAAGACTCACTCTCATTTCATCAGTCCATAAAACCTTAGAAAAACCAGTCTTGAGATATTTCTTGGCCCAGTCTTGACGTTTCAGCTTGTGTGTCTTGTTCAGTGGTGGTCGTCTTTCAGCCTTTCTTACCTTGGCCATGTCTCTGAGTATTGCACACCTTGTGCTTTTGGGCACTCCAGTGATGTTGCAGCTCTGAAATATGGCCAAACTGGTGGCAAGTGGCATCTTGGCAGCTGCACGCTTGACTTTTCTCAGTTCACGGGCAGTTATTTTGCGCCTTGGTTTTTCCACACGCTTCTTGCGACCCTGTTGACTATTTTGAATGAAACGCTTGATTGTTCGATGATCACGCTTCAGAAGCTTTGCAATTTTGAGACTGCTGCATCCCTCTGCAAGATATCTCACTATTTTTGACTTTTCTGAGCCTGTCAAGTCCTTCTTTTGACCCATTTTGCCAAAGGAAAGGACGTTGCACACCTGATATAGGGTGTTGATGTCATTAGACCACACCCCTTCTCATTACAGAGATGCACATCACCTAATATGCTTAATTGGTAGTAGGCTTTCGAGCCTACACAGCTTGGAGTAAGACAACATGCATGAAGAGGATGATGTGGACAAAATACTCATTTGCCTAATAATTCTGCACTCCCTGTATCTGTCGACTGCAAACCCAAGTGCTGAAGGTCCTCGTGTTTATATCAATGAAAAGGGGACAGAACCAGGTACTGCTGCTCTTTCCACATATGTCACCTTTTAGCCATTTACTCCTGACTGTGTAGGTCCGCTAATGTGCGCTCCCACACACTTCTCCGAGGCTATTCCACTTTCAAAATCAAAGCATTTTTTCTCAGTTTTTATTTCGCCAAAGTCCATTCAAACTGACCAAGGATTCAGATTCATATCTAAAATGTTCAGTCCTAAAAGTCACGATCAGTGAGTCACAGAATCCATCCTGAGGCACTTGAGCATTTTTGTCAAATGCTTCAAAAGTCCATGATGAGGAAATTTTGCCTTGAGATAAGAAGAGAGTGGGATGAGGGGTTGCCAATTGTCTTCCCAATGCTGTGAGAAAGGTCCACAGGTTTCAGTGCAGCAGAGCTGGTGTTTAGACCTCTGTGGCGGGGTGTGGTTTGTGGCATAGCTACAGGGCAGGGGTGGAGCAGTGGGTTCAGGATGTGGTGTGTAGCTGAAAATCTGCTGCAAGGAGAAATTGTGCAGATAAAAGTTCATTCATCTTGCAACACTATCTGCAAGGTTCCTTGTTCTATCACAGTGGTGCCAAAACAGTGCCGTGCCATGGTATGGTGGACCCTCAACCGGCCCAGCCAGTTGAGGCGCTGGGCCAGATGGTGGCCAAGCTGTAGGCCATGCAGTGGCAGCAGGCAGTGGTCCATCACTGCCACGGCAGCTCTCCAATGGCTCATAGCAGCAAGGAGCAGCTTTGAAGATGTCCGCTGAGCAGTAGTGGACTGCTTAGACTCCGGGACGGAGGATGATCACCAGCATCGATTGAGAACTGGACGTTTGCCTATGACAAGCGGCTCTTTGACACAACAACATGGTGGCTACAACATGGCCCCACTGAAGGCTCACATCACTGGAGCAGGTGGTGAACAAACAATTCATTGGGGAACCCCCTCAGACACCACAGAGTGGGTCCACTGCCACCAATAGGCCAGCTTGGACATGATGCGGGCCATGGATTACCTGTCGGCGCGCCCAGGGAGGCATCAGAGCACCTATGACCAACGGCTGGGAGGCAGCTAGTTCCAGCTCTGTGGAGTCTGCTCCAGGACGCTTCACCACTGTGTGCCATCATCATGGAGCATCAGCCACTGGCTTTAGAGTGGGTGGAGTTGAGGTGTGTATAGGGACATGGGGATAGACAAGTACACATACACAAATATCCCATAGAGCCATTACAAATGAAATAGAATGGCAAAACGCATCAAGTACAAGCTGCAGTGAGCTCCCACCTGAAGCATCCTTTGATTGTGGGGACAGATTTTTATGGTCCTGCAGCCATATATATATATATATATATATATATATATATATATATATATATATATATATATATATGTAGAGAGAGAGAGAGAGAGAGAGAGAGAGAGAGAGAGAGATTTGTCCAAACGCAAGGTGACAATGTGCAGCAATACAAATCCCTCTTCAAGACATTTCCAAAGACATGGCGAAAGATTTTCAGAAGCATGTGATGAACAGAAACACTGTTGTGTCCACTTCATCAGCTGAGGAGCTTTTCTTGCAGTTCCAAATGTTTATCAGGAGCTACTGTCCAACAGGCCGAGTGGAGAGGCAGTTCTAGCTTTGATAAGTGATGTGAGGCTGCAATTCAAGGCAGCGATGAAGTGAAAAATACACACTTTACAACGAAGCACTCTTTTGGCGTTAATACATGTTTATTAGTCATAATAATAATAATATATATAATAATAATATTAGTCATAATAACATCTCAGAAAGATGCTAGATGGCGCCGAGTATGGCAGCCTCGTCGCGAGCTGCCATACTGCAACAGCTGTTTTTTGTGTCTAATTTTCCTTTTCCTTTATTTTTTCACGAGTAGCACATGTCTCCTTGTGTACGACTGACAAACCTTACTGGACATAAGAGATGGACTTTCTCATCATTTTCCGGAGTTCAAGTTTTGCAACACGGACCCTCCGTTTGCAGACCCCCCCCATTCATCTCACCTGAGACGCCTTTGTTCTCTGGCCCTGGAGGCCACAAACGCCAATGCAGAGGGAGAAGACCTGGTACCGGACTCCGCAATACAACTGCCGGGGTTCTCTGTGCACCGCGCGGACAGGTCACAGGATCTTACTGGGAAAAGCAGAGGCGGTGGTGTGTGTTTCATGATCAACAACAGCTGGTGTGATTATGCGAACGTGCACCCGGTCAAATCCTTCTGCTCACCGGACCTGGAGTACCTGATGATTAAGTGCCGGC
Source organism: Mchenga conophoros (assembly GCF_057382185.1). Lineage (NCBI taxonomy): Eukaryota > Metazoa > Chordata > Actinopteri > Cichliformes > Cichlidae > Mchenga > Mchenga conophoros. The sequence goes on along the minus strand of NC_140543.1, from coordinate 35,833,678 downwards.
CATTCTGGCTACCGAGGGAATTTACAGCAGTGATTATTACGGCTGTTTACATTCCCCCACAAGCCGACACTGACCGTGCACTCAGGGAACTGTACAGCGCGATCAGCAGCGAGGAAACCGCACACCCAGAGGCAGCGTTTATCACAGCCGGAGACTTTAATAAGGGAAACCTGAAGAAAGTCTCACCAAAACTCCACCAACACATCCATTTTAACACTCGTGGAGACCGGCTACTTGACCACTGCTACACCTCTTTCCGGGATGCATACAAAGCCCTCCCCCGCGCCCCATTCGGCCAATCAGATCGCCGCTCTATCCTGCTCCTGCCCGCCTACAGGCAGAAGCTGAAACAGGAAGCTCCAACCCGGAGGGCGGTGCACTGTTGGACGGACCAATCGGAGTCTGCGCTGCGGGACTGTTTTGATCACGCGGACTGGGAAATGTTTCACGTGGCTGCTAGGGACATTGACGAGTACACGGACTCAGTCTGTGGATTCATCAGGAAATGCGTGGAAGATGTCGTCCCATCCAGAACAGTTAAATCCTTCCCAAATCAAAAACCCTGGATTAACAGAGATGTTCGCGCGGCACGGAGCACCGCCTTTGCCTCCGTGAACACATCGGACTACAAACACGCACATTACCAACTCCAGAAGACGATCAAAGCAGCCAAACGTGAGCACAGGGACAGGGTGGAGCAACAGTTTGACAACCCTCGGAGTATGTGGCAGGGACTAAACACGATCACAGACTTTAGAGGGAAAACCAGCACACCGCAGACCACGGCCTCTCTCTGTACGGGATTCCCGGCCGCGTCCTCAAGTCATGCGCGGCTCAGCTGGCTGGAGTGTTCACGCACATCTTCAACCTTTCCCTCTCTCTGTCTGTAGTCCCAGCCTGCTTCAAAATGGCCACCATCGTCCCTGTACCCAAATCCTCCACATTGAACGACTGGCGACCTGTAGCCCTGACCCCCATCGTGAGCAAATGCTTCGAGAAGCTGGTCAGGGACTTCATCTGCTCTGCACTACCCGACTCACTGGACCCTCTACAGTTTGCATACCGCCACAACAGGTCCACTGATGATGCCATAGCCCTGACACTACACACTGCCCTGTCACACCTGGAGAAGAGAGACACGTATGTGAGGATGCTGTTTGTAGATTACAGCTCAGCATTCAATACCATCGTTCCCTCGAAGCTGGACAGGAAACTGCAGGATCTAGGACTGAGCAGCTCCCTCTGCAGCTGGATCCTTAGCTTCCTGTCTGACAGACGCCAAGTGGTCAGACTGGGCAGCATCACCTCATCCCCCATCACACTGAACACTGGTGCTCCACAGGGGTGTGTACTGAGCCCTCTCCTGTACTCACTCTACACCTACGACTGCACAGCCACTAACAGCTCCAACATCATTGTGAAGTTTGCAGACGACACTACAGTGGTGGGTCTTATCACCAACGGTGACGAGACGGCTTACAGGGAGGAGGTCAGCGCCCTGACCCACTGGTGTCAAGACAACCATCTCACCCTCAACGTCGCAAAGACAAAGGAGTTGATAGTGGACTTCCGGAGGTGCAGAGAAGTACACACCCCCATCACCATCAACGGCGCTGCTGTGGAGAGAGTGAGCAGCTTCCGGTTCCTTGGCGTACACCTGGCTGAGGATCTTACGTGGTCAGTACACACAAACAAAACAGTGAAGAAGGCGCAGCAGCGCCTCTTCTTTCTCAGGAGACTGAAAAGATTCGGCATGAGCCCCCGCATCCTCAGGACCTTCTATCACTCTGCCATTGAGAGCATCCTCACTGGATGCATCACCACCTGGTATGGCAACAGCACCGCTTACAACCACAAAGCTCTCCAGAGAGTAGTGCGGTGGGTCGAAAGGATAATTGGGGGTGAGCTTCCCTCCCTCCAGGACATCTACAGGAAGCGGTGCCTGAGGAAAGCGGGGAGGATCATCAAGGACTCCAGTCACCCCAGCCATAAACTGTTCAGACTGCTTCCATCAGGAAGGAGGTTCTGCAGCATCCGGTCCCGTACCAGCAGACTGAGAGACAGCTTCTTCCATCAGGCCATCAGACTGCTGAACACGTCATAGACACCTCAGCTTCACTGCTGGAACTTTAACATTATGCACTCCATACTGTACAGTAATGCCACTGTTTTGCACATATTCAACTCTGTATATTTTATATATTTTATTTTATTGTTTACTCTATTTAATTTGTAAAATATGTGTACACACACACACACACATACACACACACACACACATACACACAAGTAGATATACGTATTTAGTAAATTTCAAATTCAAATTCAAATTCAAATTTTATTTGTCACGTACACAGTCATACACAGTACGATATGTAGTGAAATGCTTGGACAACTGCTCGTGACCTAAAGAAAACAAAAAAGGAAAAGGCTATGAATAAGATAGGAAATAAATATGAAAAATTAAAAAGGGTAAATTTAACTAGGAAGGAATAAAATATAAATTAAGGTTAAAAATGAAATAACTGTACAACACAAATTAGAATGAAGGGTAAATTTAACTGGGAAGAATAAGATAAAATATATCAATTAAAGTTGAAAATAAAATAACTGTACAACAAAATACACAATACACAATATAGAACTATATAAGAATGTATGAAGAAATCTAAATATAAATAAATATATACACAATAACAGCAGCTGTACAAGTATTAACCGGAAATGAAGAATATAGTGACCAGTGTTGTGCAAAACCAAAGTCCAGAAAGTCCAGTGTGTGTGTAAGAACCATATGTGTGGGTCAGTACTGTGTGGGGGTGTGATTGAGAGACCGTATCGCCTGCAGGAAGAAGCTCCTCCTCAGTCTCTCTGTGTTGGTCTTCAGGGAGCGGAATCGCTTTCCTGACCTCAGCAGAGAGAACAGTCTGTTGTTGGGATGGCTGAGGTCCTTCACGATCTTCCTGGCCTTGGTCCGGCACCGCCTGCTGTAGATTGAGTGCAGGTCAGGGAGCTCGGAGCGGATGGTGCGCTCAGCTGACCGCACAACCCTCTGTAGAGCTCGTCTGTCCTGCATGGTGCTGTTCCCGAACCAGGTTAAGATGTTTCCCGTCAGGATGCTCTCTATGGTGCACGAGTAAAAGTTCCTGAGCACCTTGGAGGGCAGTTGGAAGTCTCTCAAGCGTCTGAGGTGGTAGAGACGCTGTCGGGCCTTTTTCACCACGGTGTTGATGTGACAGGACCATGACAGGTCCTGCGTGATGTGAACTCCGAGGTATTTGAAGCTGTCCACTCTCTCCACTGGGCACTCGTTGATGACGGGGGTCTGGTAGTTCCTCTCCTGCTTAGTGCTGAAGTCCACTATCAGCTCCTTTGTCTTACTGACGTTTAGAAGGAGGTTGTTCCTCTGGCACCAGTTCTCCAGATTCCTAATCTCCTTCAGGTAGGCCGTCTCGTTGTTATCAGAGATCAGGCCCACCACGACGGTGTCGTCAGCAAACTTGATGATGGTGGTGGAGCTCTTTGAAGCATGTGGGGATCACCGACTGAGATAAAGAGATGTTGAATATCTCAGTGAACACAGGAGCTAGCTGGTATGCGCAGTCTCTTAGGATACGACCTGGGATGCCGTCTGGTCCTGCTGCTTTCCTGGTGTTCACTCTCTTGAAGGCTCTCCTTACTTCATGCTCGGAGATGACGAGCACGTTTCCGGTGCTGGCAGTATCTTCCTGTCTGCAGCCGTTAGCGCCGCCAACACTAGCATTGTTGGAGTCCTTAGCTGCAGCCTCGAAGCGAGCATAGAAAGTGTTCAGCTCGTCTGCCAGAGTCACGGCCGCGTTCGTCATACCGGTTGTTGGTGCTTTATAGTCCGTTATTGTCCTTAGTCCCCGCCACAGGCTCCTAGAGTCACTCTGTTGGAGTTGTGACTCTAGTTTCCTCCCGTAGCGCTGCTTCGCCTCTTTCACCGCCCTCCGCACGTTATATGACGCGGCTTTGTACGGGTCCATGTCCCCCGTCGTGAGTCCCGTGTTGTAGGCAGCGGTGCGGGATCTCAGAGCGTCGCGGATGGTTTTATCCACCCACGGCTTCTGGTTGGGAAACGTTGTGATAGTCTTTGTCTCCACGGTATCATCCGCTAGTTTCCCGATGAATCCCACAACCGCTTCCGTAAACACGTTGACGTCATCGTCGGAGCTGTTTCTGAACATGCCCCAGTCTGCGTCATCGAGTGCGTCCTGTAACGCGGCCACCGATTGATCCGTCCAGCGCGCGACCTTCCTCTGAACCGGAACTTCCTGTTTCAGCCTTTGTTTGTATTTTGGCATGAGGAAGATGGCGGCGTGATCAGATTTGCCAAACGGGGGGCGGGATTGTGCCTTGTAGCCGTCCTTGACCGTAAACACATCCAGTAATGCATACACGCTTATATTGTACATATATTTATTACTCTCAGATTTAGCCAATCTTATATTTTTGCTTGTTTTATGTTATTGTATTTTTTGCACACCTCTGTTGCTGTGAAGCTCGCACTCAAGAATTTCACTCACATGTACTGTACCAGTGTACCTGCACATGTGATGTGACAATAAAAGTGATTTAATTTGATTTAATAAAAGGTATAATGTTTCACACGTTACACACTTTACAACATAGCTCCCTTTGATAGTTCTGGATATTTATATGGCAGTGATAAAGTATATGCTAAAAAAATATGTTGAAAAATGCTTATTGCGCCTAGAAGGTAGTAGCTTACTCTGAAATGTTTAATATAGCAACTCTAGATGAAGTACATAGGTGAACAGATTCGGTTCACTATTTGGCAAGAAACTAGTCAGATTTTTCTATCTTTTGCCCTTAAATAATGAATAGTAAACACTTATGAAAAACTGTTTGCAGATTCATTAATAACATATATATAAACTATTTATTAGCTTTCTATAACAGGAGTCCTACTGTAAAGTGAGACCATATGTCCTATTAAGAATGTCTCATAAATGTCATCAGCATCGTGGGCTGTCTTGTCTGCTTTAACAACCTGATATCAGAAGTACAAATAATAATGCCTATCAGGAAATACTTCTATCAAATTCTCTTTAAAGTACAGGTCAGTTTTCTGCTTTGAAAACTCCAACAACATCAAGTGTTTTATCAAACAGCTATTAACAAGTAGTCCATATGATGGCAGTAGTAGTCCATCTAAGCTGCAGACTCCCCATTTTATATGTTCTGAACGTGATCAGATTATGACTTATATAACTCACGATGAGCATCTTTGTTCATACACAGAAGCTGCCGAGGTGTGTTTTAAAACTTTCACTGTCTTTGCTTGAGTTGAAACACATATTTAATATTGGGCCTCTGTCATTTTATATGTGGTGTAACTTATTAGTGATAACACACTGTTGAGCTAAAATAGTACTGTGACCACCTATTAGTTATATGCTCTCATGGGGGTGGAGCCAAAACCCACCTGAGAGGGTGATATTTCCAGGATAGTTTGCCTGACAGAAACACAGCCACGCGTCTTCGCTGGATTGTTGAGTAACACTCGTCAGCTCAGCTCTGGTAAGCTCTGTTTCTTGTGTGATTTCTTAGTTTAGCGTGGCGTGGAGTGGGTGTGGGTGCTGAAGACAAATGTGAGAGGAGTGAGAGGAGTGAATGAGCGGAGTGTGTTTGGACCCTCTTCCCTTTCTCCCTGGACCCCTGGAAATCCCAGCCCGATATATTTTAGTTCAGCTGGTCTGCACCTGAGTCCAACCGCTAAATTGAGAGCTTCTTTTTTTTACGCTCAATTCTCTCTTCACCACGACGAACCGGTACAGCGTCCAAATCACTGCAGCCGCAGCACCAATCCGTTTGTCGATCTCCCGCCACCTTCTTTCCACACTCGTGAACAAGACCCTGAGATACTTAAACTCCTCCACTTGGGGCAGGAACTCGTCCTTGACCCGGATTGGGCACTCCACCCTTTTCCAGCTGAGGACCATGGCCTCATATTTGGAGGTGCTGATTCTCATTCCCACCACTTCATACTCGGCTGTGAACCGTTCCAGTGCGAGCTAGAGGCGATCACCCGATGACGCAAACAGAAACACTTCATCTCCAAAAAATAGATATGAGATTTCTGATGAGGTCGAATACCTTCTCCAAGTCCACAAAGACATGGACTAGTTGTGCAGTAACTGGTTGTTACTCCCATGCACCCTCAAGTATTCTCGAGAGGGTAAAGAGCTGGTCCAGTGTTCCACGACCAGATAGAAAACCGCATTGTTCCTCCTGTATTTGAGGTTCGACTGATAGACAGACTCTCATTTCCAGAATCCTGACATATATCTTCCAGGGGATGCTGAGGAGTGTGTATAGTGGAAATACACCCTCTGGCCCCCTTTCTTAAAGATGGGAATCACCACCCCAGTCTGCCAATCCAGAGGTACTGCCCCTTATCTCCACGCAACATTGTAGAGGTCTGTCAACCATAATAATAATAATAATGGATGGAATTTATATAGCGCTTTTCAAGGCACCCAAAGCTCTGTACAATGCCACTATTCATTCACTCTCACATTCACACACTGGTGGAGGCAGCTACAGTTGTAGCAACAGCTGCCCTGGGGCAGACTGACAGAAGCCAGGCTGCCATATCGCACCATCGGCCCCTCTGGCATGACAGCCCTACAACATCCAGAGCCTTCAGGAACTCGTCCACCCCAGGGGCCCTGCCACTAATTTGTTGTTTAACTGCCTGATTGACTATGGAGGTGCTGAAAATGGTCGATTCGGACTCAATGTCCCCAGTCCCCCTCAAAATCCTGTTGATTCTCTGCTGGAGGTGGAAGTTGAAGATCTCGTGGACCAGGGCCTCTGCCAGGTGCTCCCAGCACACCATCGCTATACCTTTAGGCACGCCAGGGCTGTTCAGCATCCTCCCCCACCACCTGATCCAATTCACCACCAGATGGTGATCAGTTGAAAGCTCAGAACCTCTCGTCACCCGAGTGTCCAGATGGATGCGGCTCTGATGATAAAATTACAAAATCGATCATTTAGAGCTTAGAGTGTGAAATGAAGAGTGTGCACACTCAAACAAACTAAAAAGTATTCATTGGGGCCCTTTAAAGAATTTAGTTATGTTAGCAACAGCTGACGTCAAAGGTCCTTGTAAATGTAATGTATGAGTGTGGATGTGTGTATCTTCTTTGTGGTAGTGATTTGTCCTGAAAGTGGTTGGCTCGCCATCTGTCAAGACCGGAATCTCGTCCTGGTCCTCGGCCTTCCCTGTCCTCTCCAAACACCGGACCGTTGGTCTGTGTTTCAAAGGTGAACACGTTGGTATCGGAAGTGCAGCAGCTCTCTGGGTGAAAAGTGTGTGGGTAGCCGACGTTACTTCTCTCCTTCATCCAGTCACCGAGCTGTCTAAAAATCAGCCAATCCACTTCAGATTGAGTTTTTCTGGCCTGAGCCCAGGCAGCACCCCTTTTTTTGAGGAGACTGGAGAGCTGAGGAGAAAACAAAGGATTGTTTCTGTATTTTTACTCTTTATTTTTACTTTTGATTTAAAAAAGAGAAGCTTACTCAAAGAAATGCTTAAAATCTTGTTTAAAAACTATTTGTGGTCTTGATTTTAGGAGCGTCGGAGTACAGCTACCACGCAGTGGTCACTGATCTCATTTGCACCAGTGTGAGAATGTTTATGTGGCATGTTAGTTAAAAATAAATCAATAAGTGACAACTTTTCCAGGTATTTAAGATTTGTGCTATAAATTAGTTGTGTGAGATTATATCAGTCACACATAGATTTAAAACTGAGGCAGAAGACGACCAGTCCCAGTTGAAATCTCCGGTCAGGATAATTTCATTAAAATCTAAAGTAGATCGTTTTTCCACTAAGTGAAATTAAAGCCTCACTACTAGCTGAGGGGCGTCTATAACAGCCCACAATGGTGATAAAATAGCCCTTGTAAAGTTAGAACTTGCAATGTGTTTACAAACAGTTACTGATGATTGGACAGTAACATGGAATTTGTTTTTTACATAAATTGCAACACTGGGCGGTCGCAGTGGAGAAGATTGTAACCCGTTAATGCGATGTGTTTGTCAGTAATTGTTCTTGTGAGCCAGGTTTCAGATAGTTTAACTGTTTCATTGTCATCAATAATAATACTGTCTGTTATCTATATATCTTGCTTTTTCCGCCCCATCTCCTCTCACATCCATTGGATCACATCCATGCATTTATTTTCGAGCTAGCTCTATGTGAGAGGCCTCAGAACACTCTAACCACCTCTGAGTCACAAACAAACAAACACACACACACACACACACTCGAACAACGATCCACTTATAAACAGGCTCCCTCCAATAAGGTGTGGGGGCAGCCCAGAGCTCCTTGATGCATGATTATGAGTTTTTTCTTGTAATTTTGGGGGTGAGCAATGTGTCGTGAACTAATTTTCCCCCTTTTACGTTGGTTGCTTTTAGGGATAATATGATCTATTGAAGGGAGGAATGAATGATCACTTTCTGCTTACAAGGTTAAGACACAACTCACTTTCAAATGACTTGATGCAAGCGCTGTTTGCCGTAAATGGAGGAAGGAGCAGAAGGGCAAATGCAATTAGTTTCACTACAATTGCTGCAGACGTTTCTCTAGATCAACATGAGGCTGCCGAACAGAGCGATCGACCCGAGTGGGTTGGATCTGGGCAGCTGCCAGAATGATCGGACTGAGAACGTGGAAAGTTTGTGACAGAAAATATTCCTATTTTTAATTCATATTTAAAGTAATCATTAAACAGCAACTAGTAACTAGCCAATGCAATAGCTTTGGGTAAACTGAGCACAGAATGTCCTTAAATGCCAAAGCGAATTCATAAAAAGGCGACTGCACGCAGGCGAGGATCAGAGAATTTCAGAACTTTTAAAGAAAAATCTGAAATTGGATTTTACCTGCAGATTGGTGAGTTCTTGTACAGTTTACAAGACATGAGGGCATCACAGGGAGAGAACCGAGCCATGTGTTTACCCATGGCCCTTTATGTAAAATATGTGGAATGAAGACATAATTACAAGATCTGACACACTAGGTGGGTGCAGAGAGTGGTAGCATTGCACACACACACATGTATGCACGTGTTACATCAAAGACCAGATTTAAGTAGAGCTGCACGTGCTCATGGCTCCTGCTATGTTATATTACAGTTAAAGTTAGAAAGAGTTGCTTCAGGCCTACACAAAACCACATTTATTTCAATGTCACTGGTGCATCTGCACAAGCTGGAAGTCTCAACTTCAAAGATTTGTCTCAAGTTTTTGCTTCAACACACGACATTTAATGCCTCAACGTTTTGTAAAGTTACTTACAAATAAAGACGTACTTAAATAAAGAAAATGATTTTTCCAGCCTGAACTAACTGCAGTTTTAAGTAATCTGAACCAACAGCTATTAACCTTAGCAGGGTGAGAAATTGTCTTAGAAATTCCTTTATCATGGTTGATTGTTCCTGAGTGCTTAGCTCTGGCACTTGGTGTTTGATGAGAAAGTATTTCAGCTGGTAAACACTAAACAGCATGAACAACTAAATGTATGCGTCAGCCTCTCTTTTCCTGGGGTCCCATTTTCAGGTCCATGGTGTGCCTGTTTAAAAACTCAACTGATGCCATTTTTAAAGGTTTCTAAATATAGCACGTTCACTGAAGAGGCCTCTTAGTAAATGGATGTTCTTTATTAATGCACTAAATTTGGTAGCAACATCATATAAGCATTTTTAATTGACAATTACGCTGGAAACTGTCAGTGTTAAACAATCTACACAAAGGCAATTTCAGAAATGTCAGGAAACATTCACAACAACGTCACATTTGATGCAGAGTTATGAGGACTAGCATGCATTAACAAAACTACATATAAAGGATCACCATGAGTGGTCTTTGCATTCCTGTTAATACTATATCACAGACTGTAAAATGACAATGATTCACTAATAATAATAATGCAATTTAAAAACACATTTAAAAACACATTCATTCATTTGGGAAGCTGAGATTAAAAACACAAGGCTCGTTATACTGAGATGTGCTGCTCCCTGATATTACACCAACAAACACTTAATTCGAGGGTTAACAATTAAATTGTTGTTGATGTTAATTTTAATGCATCCATCCTTCCATCTTAGGTATTCTTCATAAGTGCTTCTCCTCTCCGTCACTCCTGTTTCCTGGAGCGCCCCCTGAACGTGTCCATGAGGTTGAAGGCTCCCAGGTACTGGCCCAGAACAATGGCCTGCTTCATGTTCAGTACACTTTGAAGAGAGAAAAAACATAGAAATGAACATACAAAATACATACAAAAAGGTGTTTGACATCTGTGTTCGTTTCTTTTTATGTGCCAATGTCTTAATATGCTATAACAATGCAACTGCACCAGAAACTGCACGGACCAAAGCGAGTGTAAGTTTCCACGAACAGTTTCAACATCAACTCTGCAAAACTTTTGTGATCAAGTTTTACTGAGTAAAAAAGTCCAAATGCAACTGGAGTGGCTATAGCCTAGGAGAGGTCATCAGGGAGGTTGCTGGTTTGAACCCTGACTAATCCAGCATGCCAAAGTATCCTTGGGCAAGACATTGAGCCCCAAGGTGCTCTGTGTGGAATCACTGGATAGTCATATTTTCAGGTGGTTTAAGAAATTTGGCCAGATTTCCAGAAATTTAAGCGGCTCCATCCAAAGTGGAATGGATGCCATCTTTCCTAACAAGAGGTTGTGTTTCCCCCAGAAAGCTTCCGAAGTATGTACAAAACCTACATCATTGTTCATCCCTAACAGACTGGTAACAAACTTAATCAACTTCAGCCTCCTACACTCCATCTCCCTCTGGATTAAGGACTTCCTCAGTGACTGCCCACAGAAAGTTGCTGAGGAAGTAGTAGGGCCGCACCTCTCCGCAGCACTCAGTCATTTTCAAACAAAATAAATGAACACTGGAGAGAGTGCCTCCTTTCAATAACCCTGCAGTATCTCATTTGTGCTATCAATACAAACCATACATGTTGACACACATGTATATAGACAGGGTGTATTATAAAGAGTCAGCCTATTATAAATAAATAAATTAATTTCAGTGCTTTAATTCCACAGCCATTCACAAACCTACTCTAGAAAGGGGGATTCAGTACCACATGGTTGCCAGTATGTAGCACAAGAAGTGCATTGTTAGCAGTAAACTCATCCACCTACAACATTTCCAAACATCTCACCACCATCCCAGCCCCTGGTGGAAAACACACCCCATTAAAAACTCTACAGACCTAAAACCTGGATCACTGGATCCAGATGAAACCAGAGTGTCCTTTAATGAGGCCTACATTTCCACTTGCATATCTTTAACCAAGGCAGTGGAGACTGTCACAACAAGACAACAGCATCCAGCTCCTTACAGAAGAGAACTTTACTCCTGAATACAACAGAACAGAACAGAATAGAATAGAATAGTCCTTTATTGTCACTGTACATGTACAATGAAATTGTGGGTGCTCCACAGTAACTGTGCTGGAATAAAAATATGAATAGTTGACAGCAGGAATAAATGGCAAACAGGAGAAATATGTACAGTCAAGAGGAATATATATCTAAAAATCAGAGAAAGGGCCACTGTAAAGAACAAGTTGCATTAGATTTACATGCTGTTAGACCACATACTTACAACCAGATATTTTAAACACAACAAGGGTATCTATAGATAAGTACAGCTCTTGGCTCTTTCAAACAGACAGAACCTAGCCACCTAAAGATATGTGGATGCCACTGCGGTTAAAATCAAAATCTATCAAAACCCAAGAAGTAGAATCTTTCACTGTTCACATCAGCTGAGTGGATAGAAACATAAAGCTCACCAGGGAAGACACAAAGGACCATAGTTTGCCATTTATGGACTGTGCTGAGCGCATTGAGGACTCGGGAAGCCTCAACATTTACGTTCACTGGAAGCTCACGCACACAGACCAGCATCTACTCTTTGACTCCCATCACCCTTTGAAACACAAACTTGGAGTAATCAGGACCCTGCAACACCGGGCAAAAGCCCATCCCAATAAGGCAGAAACAGAAAGAAAAGGAGCACATACATGTAAATGAACTCTTTCATCCCAAGGACAGAACTCCCAAACACAAACGAAGCAACATAGTGTATGTACTGGAGAAACCAAACAGCTACTCAATAAACACACGACACCTCGACGGGACACGACTCACTGTAAAGATGAGCAAGGCAGCAGAGCAAAGCTAGCCAGCTGGTTCTTAGAAAGTTTATGATCACGTGAGAAGTTCTAAAACAATGAAACTGTACCTCCAGCAACTCTACAAGAGTGCTGCAGCAATCCTTTAAAAATAAACAAACATTCCAAGGACTGATGACCTCATTAGCATCATTAGCATTAAGCATAACAATGAATCTAACAAACAGCTCCTAATGGAACAAAATATTTGTTCTAATTTAAATAGGTCATGTCTAATAATTTCATAGAGCCAGAATAATGTTGCTTGCATTTCTCACTGGTAGCGAAATCTGGATGACTAACAACTCCAACAATGACTGTCTTCAAAGAGGGAGCAGAGACAAGGCAGGATAATACAACACATTATTAAAAGCCCGGATACAATGGCTTTTATCTAAAATGAACAGAGGTGACAGGCGAGGCACTATCTGTGAGCTGTATTTGTGTGAGCTGTTTTCCAGAGACAAAAATCTTTCTAATAGAGAATAATAGCCCTGTCCTCAGATAAATGGACTAGAGGAAGAAGAAGAAAAGAATGGCAGACATCTTTTCTTCTTAAACACTCACTCATGAAATACAATTAAAGAACAAAACGATTCAGCAGCAGTGCAGGGGGCTTCAGCTATCTAAGACCTGGCTCTTCCAAATGGTGCATTATTATTTCTATTATCAGTGTTATTGCTAAGGTATTACAGATTTCACTCATTTGGGTAAAGTGATGTGAAGTTTACACAGTGCTCATACAACTAGACTTTTAACTTATGTTGGCAAGCTGAGGGCAGTCAAATACAATGTGACCTTACAGTCCCAGCAAGAAATCATTGCAACTTCTGTTAACCTCTTAAACACCCAAAGATGGGTGCAAGAGGGAGGAGATCGTGGAGATCAGGAAACCACATTAACAGGTTAATGCACTATTATGTAAAACTCACGCGCTGACATTTTTGCTCACTTCTGCTGCCTTTATAACCAAAAGGGGTTAACCTCCCTCACTATTCTCGGAGCTTCAGACTCAGGTGTCAAGCAACTCATATTGATGTGGTGATCAGAAGCTGCGGAAAGTGAATAACATGCAGTGACTTTGAGCAACTACATGTGAAACAACTGTGCTCGAAGGGAAGTGGCAGAACTTCCAGGGGAGCATGTGAAGCCAATGAGAGCAAAGTATGGTGTTGATTGACATACGAGCTGGTGGAAATTTGCTCACCTTCATACAAACTGTACAGAAAATCTGCAATGTTTTAAAGTTCCACCAATGCATTGAAAAGGCAAGTCACATTTTAGACAGACTACGATCTCTCCTCTTTGTTGACTTCTACAGAATTACTGACACAGTAAATGCCACATTCAAAATGTCTATATGATGTTCTGCTATCCCATTTCTGTAACTGAGCAACAGAAAACTGATAGAAATATTAAGTTTATTATTAACCTTTATTTTACCAGGAAAAGTCCCATTGAGATTAAAAACCTCTTTTCCAAGGGAGTCCTGGCCAAGAGGCGACAACATGTTAAAATTACAAAGTTACATACATGATTATAAGTAACAATTAAAGTTTAATTAAGTTTGAGTGCAAGGTTCAATTAGCTGAGAATTATATTTTTGACACATCGAAAAAGGATGAAAACTCCCAGTACAGACTGTTAATTGGCAACTGCAGATATGATACATCTTCATGTTTTTGGCATAAATTGTAATACACCTCTATATATTAATGTTAGAATTGATTTTATTTAAATAAATACTGTAGAATAAAGACCCTACAATATTAGAAAGAAAATCTGAACAATCTGACAATCCCCCATGAGCAAGCATGTATCGACAGTGGAGAGCAAAAACTCCCTTTTAACAGGAAGAAACCTCCAGCACAACCAGGCTCAGGGAGGGAGCAGCTGAGTTTCAGAAGAAACCTCAAAATCAGTTTCTTCACTCTTAGTCCACTCTATTTTTGCAAATTTACACACCAAACTCACATTTAATCATTAGTAATTATTACAATTCATCTAATTTCAATTTCCCCATAATTCTTAGCTAGTACCCTTTTAAAAGGGAGTTTTTTTCCTCCCCATTGATGCCAGGTGCTTGCTCGTAGGACATTGTCTGATTGTTGGTCTTTTCTCTCGATTATTGAGGCAACTGTTTGTTGATTTGGTCCTATTATTTGGTGCTATATAAAAAACTGTAATGAACCAGATGAACAAACACTAAAATAGGACTGTGGCCTGCATTCGCTTTCATCACTATAACAAGGAGAACCAGGAATATCATTAACATATGTAAATCCATTACACAAATAATGGCTGCAGCTCCTAACTTCATCACCACTCAGTCAGGTTTCATATCCATTCAAGATTACATTTTCAGAATATCACACACTGCTACCAAACACATCCTGTAAATTTGTTATTCTGCCACGCTGCCAGTCTAACCCTTCAAGCTGCCTTAGATTCGTTTCCTCAGATATCTACTATATTTTCCAAAAGCATCCACCCACCTGTATTTTTCATGTCTTGGCTCTTTTCCTTGAATAAGAAGATATTTTCCTAAATGTATATAAAGACAACAAAGCAAACATCCTGGGTGCTTTTAGTTGGGAACCTTTATTTGACTTACACTGGTGAAATACAACTTATATAACAAAGTCTCTATTTAAAGAGATGGTAAATGGATAGGTTCCTATATAGGGAAAGCCATGTGTGGTTGTAACACATTGTGCTTAAGCATCTGTAACTCAATGAATTTTTGTACTTTTAAACAAAATATCCTGTTTGTTTACTATGAATGACACCTGCAAGAATACCACAGATCTCATGTGTTAACATTAAAATTACACCAGAGAACATGCTTCAAAAAAGTGGTTTATTGAAAAGAAAGAACAGCGTCCGCCTCTCTCTGTGACTGGCCATAACTCAAACACACTCTTGTGGTATCAGTGTGTAAATTAGTTCACTAAACAAACTTTCATGACACTACAAATACTCAAACAGTTAGTACAATGCACCTGTGTGACAAACATATAGGTTTGATTTAAAGTGCAGGCTGGGTGGACATTTTACCCAAACTACCTCCGGCTTTGAGTTAACAAATCCAGACAGACAACGCAAAAGTTTTTGTCATCTGCTGTCTCAGAATCTTCAGCGTTACTTTAAGACTTTTTTGGGCACATTTCTATTTTTCTTCTGCTCGCCTTGATTTTTTCCTGAGATACTCTTTCTTGTAATATTGGTTATTTTCTGGTCCACTTGCATTAGTGCTTGTTTTAAATGGTAAATGGACGGATTCTTATATAGCACTTTTTTCTTCTTCTTTTCTCTTCTTTTTAGAAGGTTTGTATGGTGGATCAAAATCTGCCAGTACTTTTCTGCTTCGTAATTTGATCAATTTTGGTAATATTCCCAATACTACTGGTTAAAATCCAGCCCAAAACCATGGTAGAGTCTGCACCATGCACCATGTTTTACAGATGGCTGTTGTGTCTTTCTCTTGACCTGCTTTGTACCTATTGATGAAGGTTTGAACCATAAATTTCCCATTTGAAGTCCCTCCACCATCAGACCTGTTCCCACTGATTTTCAGTCCAGTTCTTGTTTAATTTGGCATAGCTCAGCATTTTCTCCATGTTTCCCTTCTTTAAGAATGGCTCCTTGACAGCAATGCTTCCACTGAGACTGTCTTTACTGTCTTTTCATCTGTTTCTTAAGGACATGACTTTCAGATACTGTTTTATCTTCTTTAAATTGTTTTGTTAGGTCTGCCCCCTTTTCCCCATAGATTCGATTAAAGAAATGTGAGCAAATTATGTGTTTTTGCGACAGGCTACTAGTAACAAAGTCCTCAAAGATACAATTTAAAACGGAGAAATGCACAGCTTTTCCATCTTTTCTTCTGCACAGTTTCTTTCTTGAATATCAACTGTGCTAGACAAACAGTGAAAGAATGACTGTATCTGCATTACAGTGTGCAACAGCACGCTGAGACAGAAAAATCTGTAATACGACACCTCAGATGCTGGCAAACCTCTGCATGAGACTCAGACAGGTTTGCAAGTCAAAATGAGAAGACAAATTTACTGGGTGTGAACGCATACCGCTCCGTCATTACTTTTAGAGAATAGTGGCCATTTCCCACACAATGCCAGCTGATGATGCGGGCATCGCTGAATAGCTAAAGACATTAAATTGTCAGGGATTACATAGCGCTTTTCTACTCTCCCGGAGTACTCAAAGTGCTGTATACAACATGCCTCATTCACCCATTCATACAAGCACTTCTAAACTCAAGTGCAAACTAACAAACTCCGATGAACACATCAGAGGGCAACTTGGTGTTAGTATCTTGGATACTAACACTAACTAATACCAAGGATATTTGGCATGCAGATTGGGGAAGCCCAGGATCAAACCGCCAACCTTCCAATCAGTAGCTGATCTGCTCTACCACCTGAGCCACATCCCATACTGGTGTACTGATGATCATTTCAGACTGCCTCTTCTTCCTGATCCTGCCAGTCTTTTTTCTTGGCCCTGGTTTTGAAAATGGCCGTATACCTGAAGAATTGACTGTCTGAGCTGTAGACAACCCTGAGGTACTAGGTTCATCTAGAGGACAGGACATAAATAGTAAGGAAGTCATAAGTCCCTAGGAGAGTTGGAGGACAGCATGGCTGGGAACTTGCAGATCTTAGTGATGGACCTGGTTCTGGGCGGTCTTTGATTCGTGACGGTGCATCACTACACTTCTCAAAAATGTCAGTGTTGAAGGGCGAAATATCTGTGGACTGTAAACCAGATGGAATGGTTTTGGGTGTTGCAGCTGGAGGCAGAGCAGCCTCGACAATCCCTGGAATATAATACATGATCATAGTCTTGGCAGAATTCATCTTCATCCAGGCAACACTTGCATTATTTCCCGTTTTCTTAAATGGGTCATAGACACTGCGATCCAGTGGATGAGGTTCATGGGTGCAGATGGGAT
This sequence comes from Mchenga conophoros, assembly GCF_057382185.1. Lineage (NCBI taxonomy): Eukaryota > Metazoa > Chordata > Actinopteri > Cichliformes > Cichlidae > Mchenga > Mchenga conophoros. The sequence continues at coordinate 35,816,433 of NC_140543.1, read as the reverse complement.
GGAAGGTAAGCGCCATGATTCCCCTTTCCTTGCAGAACTGGATAGCTTTCACTGATATATGCACTACCACATGCCTTTAATGGTTTTTCTTTATTTTCATGACTAGTTGCCTCTGCACTCCTCTGCAACAGGCTGTGGTTCTGCTTCATAAAAATTGTAAACCATGTGCTTCTCACCACATGATTGTGGGTGTTATAAGTTACTGTGAGCTAATAAAAAAACTTTCAGACCTAAAAAAAGAAGTGGAATAACGACTGAGTACAAACATTTTTTTTAATTGGTCAGGCACCTTTGCTAGTATTCTGTCTAACTTATAACCAGGTCTGCTGTCGAAGTCGAATAGTCAACCAACACTTTTTCCTGCGCTTCGGAGAAAGCTTTATTGCTGCTATACTAACCTACCAAGGATCACGGGGTCTCTGTCTCACAGCTTTTTGCAGCATCTACTCAGTGTTACATGGCAGATGTTCCTTTGCCACTGATCTGACTGCCTTCAGCAGCCACACCAGTATCAGTATCCCTTTTCCAGGCAGCTGGAAAAGTATAAAAATGAATAAACTCTTCTTTAGGGAAGGGGATGGTTGTAACACTTAAAAAATATGTTACAACCCACCCTACCATTATCTGTTAACGGCTTTAGCATTGTGGTTTGAAATGATCAGGGGGAAAATGCATCACAGTTTGCCTAAGAAACTACAATTTCATCTACTGTAAGTCACACTGTTTTGCAGTTTAAGCACTAAACAAAGTTTAGCACTAAACCTGCTCAAAAGATCAACTTTCTTACCTCAAAATCAGTTTTCCCCCCAATAAAACCTGCATGCAGCGGTTTCCAGCCATGACAACCACCATGCAAAAACAGGGATTGTGTCATGTGGGCAAACACTGAAATGATCGTGAGACTCCTAGCGCCTTCCTCATTGGTGACATTTGTGGTGTTATGAGTCTCCCCTAGTGCTTTTCTACTCTGCTCGAACACTCAGAGCATTTTATACTCGAGCCTCATTCATAAAGGGTAACACCATCCAGAGTAACTACCATTAGAATCTACTGTCAGAGGCCATAAGACCATTTGTAACCTTCACTTTGCACTTTCTGTACCGTGATGATCGTTACATTCTGACTGAAACTACTCAAAAGACAAAAAGGAATGAAAGGAAGGTTGGAGATTGGCCTATAATTAGCTAAGGCAGCTGGGTCTAGAGATGCTTTCTGAGTAACAGTTTAAATACTGCCACCTTAATGACTGCTGGTACATAGCCCATTAATAGAAACAGATTGATCATATTTAAGTTTAACCATTACATAGTTTTAAATGCATCACCAAAAGGCAAAGATGGTGCAGCAGCAGGGATACACCTGTCATGGGGAAGTGATGTGGCCACTCTATGTCTCAAGTCTTTTAAATTAGCTCTGCTGAGCTGGATCCTTCCAAGACCTTTGTTTTCTCTGTAGGAATACATGATGAAGGAAAAACTTCCTAATTATGTGACTTTGGCCCTACCTTGCTTTTTTACTTAAAGTTCTTAACCACAAGTGTGTTTACTAGGTGCGTGAAGTGTCCCTTGTATCCTAGGGGCAGACCCAGCAGGTTGCTGAAAATTATTTTTATTTTACATTTTGTTTCTCAGCACCACTCTTGTGGAAGCTAATGGGGTTCCTTATAAATAAACCACTACAGACGAGTTTAAAACAAACAAGATGATTGAAGTGGATACAGTAGCTGTAATTCAAGAGGTTTAAGAAAAGTATTCATTTTTGTTTATAATCAGAGTCAATTTTACACACGTGACACATTTTCAGTCTCAAAGGCAGAAAAAAATATCTAACAAATAAAAAAAATATGTAATTTTTACACAATGAAAATTGTGCAGTCACTAAATGCCTCACGTCTGGAACCCATGAACATCACCAAATGCTGCATTTCCTCCGTTCAGAGAATCTGCCAGCCCTTTACTGTAGCGTCCCTCAGCCATATTTTTTAATCCAGTTTTGTCTTTTTCCCCCAGCAGAGCACAAAGTGACAGACTAGTTGATACAATATCCAAATTCTTTGCCTTTAGAAACTTGTTTGCTTTTGCAGTGTATATTGTGTCTTTATACATTTGTATTATAACAGGCAGCGTGGTTTGTGAATGCGATAACTTAAGAACAAGATGATGTAGGATTTTAAAATTCATACCACAGGTGTACCTACTTGGCATGTTAGATGAGTCAGAATCTCAGTGACCTTGGATTTAAGGTCAAGGTCAGGGGTCACGTTTTCTGAAAATCCTGTGAATGCAATAACTCAAGTAGGAAGACACTTAAGATTTTCAAATTGATACCAAACATGCATCTACTTGGAGGCTGAGGGGCGGCACTGGCAGCTGACACAAACACGTTTACAGTCATTCACTCGTCAACATCAAAGGCCGGAGACGGTGATCACATCACAGATTTATTAGCAGCTCAGAACAAACTCTATAATCTCCATCTTTGTAACTCTGGCACTAAATAAATGAAATTTAACTGAATTGAATGCAGCTGTCTGTTCAACAGACCAGACTGGTCAGTGACTCGTGTCTGAGAGGATTCCAGTATTTGAGTGAAGTTGAGCCTAAAATGACCAAAAATCAAAAACTGAACTAGATGCATTTGAGGTGAGTTTTAAATGCAGGCTGCAGACAGTCTGTGCTCTGAACATTGGACTGATTCTTATACAGCGCTTTTCTACTCTCCCGGAGTGCTCAAAGCACTGTGTACATGAACATGAATGAACATGCCACATTCAGCCATTCACACCCACTCATACAAGCACTTCCTTCTATACTTAAGCATTCACACTAGGGCTGCCACAAACGATTATTTTGATAGTCGACTAGTCACCGATTATTTTTGCGATTAGTCGACTAATCAGATCATCATCCACTGGACGTAAAACTACAGCTTATTGCACCAGCAGCATCTGCTCTTATATAACTATCATTAGCTTACAGCTTTAAGTGTTTAAGGTCTGTGCTAACTAACAATAAAGACAAGATGATAGTTTATTAAATTTTAATGAAATTTGCAGATTGTTTTGGTGAAGTTTAATAAACTCCTTGCTTTCTAAAATATAACAGGACACCGGAGTATATTCTCCAGCATCTCACACTTCTGATAATCAGCTGTCTGCTTGACGTTTATTCAGCTGTGTAAAAACTATAACTTTAATCTCAGCCAAACCGATTTACTCAGGAACAAATAAAATACTAAAAAAAGCCAAACAATAACATTTTAATTTATTTAAGTGACTCATATATCATGTTTAACCTGAGAGAGAAAGACAGCGGTGGGTTTGAAAACGATTTGCCGGGAGTCCGGTGTTCTCACGGCGCTAGTTAGCCTTGCCCCCGCCTAGCTATTGAGCTAGTGGGTAACAGGCGTCTCCGAAAACGTCGGAGCGCTTTTGAAAATATGTGGTGTCCTGATAAACTGAGCAGATATTTGAGGTTTACACAGCTACATTCTCGCCTGAAAATATGTTAAACGTTTATTTTGTGACCCAGAAAGAATAATAAGAGTAATATTAAAACTAACTAGCTGCCGCCATTGTTGGAAACTGAGCTGGGCTGCGCTATGAATTCTGGGACACAGCTTCTTCTTCTTCGGGGTTTAACGGCAGCTGGCATCCTTGTACATGCAGTGCTGCCATCTTCTGTTTCAGTCCGTTATTACACTCTTAAATCCTGCTATTATTCCTGCGTCTTTTGTGATCTTACAAAGCTTCAAACGACGCGTCGACTATTAAATCAGTCGGCGACGATTTTAATAGTCGACGTAATCGTGACTAGTCGACTAATCGTGGCAGCCCTAATTCACACACATTCACACTCTGATGAACGCATCGGAGAGCAACTCGGGGTTAGTATCTTGTCCAAGGACACTTGACATGCAGACAGGAGCCGGGGATCGAACCACCAACAGTAGCTCAGTAGCTGATCTGCTCTACCACCTGAGCTACAGCCATTTCATTTGTTCACATTAATAAAATTCAGAAAATTAACAGATTTATCAATATGACAACACTATCATTAAATTGGGGATTAGATGAATTACAATCAAGTATTTCACTTTGTGTTTGAGGCAACACAAAGACATTAGATGCTCTTAAAAAACAAAAACAATCTAATTCATGGAACGAGGTCCCAGGAATCCTAAGGATCTGAAACATCTGAGATCTTAGGGATCTTGGTCAGTCGGTGGCTGATCCGATACCTGCTGATCTCTAATCTGGATTATAACATGCTCTGAAACCAGTTAGGCATGAGTTGCCATGGTAATCTTCCCCAATAAGAAATGATCCACCTTTGTAGTTCTTAAACCACTGGGTTAGTTAGCTGCGTAAGAGCAATCCAGCTTTGTAGCACAAGTCAGGTCCAGGAAGATTTGACCCCACATCTTGTTTCAGTATAATGACATTGGCGAATACAATATTAGGGAAACACAAATTTAATGAAAGTTAAATAAGTGTTATGAGAGCAAGACATAGTATCTGAATGTTGTCTTTAATACTTGACATTTTAGATATTATATAGCACTCATGGCTTCACTACATGTAAATACACCATCACATGTAAAAATGTCATGTGCTGGGTTTCATGGTCAATAAAGCATCAAATCCCTCCTAGTAAACTTCAACATTTAGCACAGACGGAGGTTGCAGAATGTTTCGTTACACGTTACAACAGTCCGAGCTACAATGTGCCCTGTACGTGGTTAGAGATTACAGCTGAGCACAACATCCAAACACATTTCAGTGTGCACTGAGGCGTTTGTGGCAGTCTATTTCAACGGCCAATTCCATGTAACGGCCAAAGAGGTAGCGCAGCTTCCACTGTAACACACTGACGATGATGGAGGGAAACAAAAGAGAACAGGATGAGGACAACAACAGAAATATAACCCCATCAGCACCAAGGTCATTTTAATGAAATGCATAACATATGTAACCATTACGGCAATCGAATAATCTGCCAGTGATGGCTGTGATGTCATTTTAATTATAAGGAAATAATATTTCTCTTCAACAATCAGTTTAAAGCCAAGTTTAACCTCATGTTATTGCTGGGATGTATCCATCTAAAAACAAACATCCACACAAAAAGATGACAAAGACGAGGACAGACCTGAAACAACTACTGTACCAAACACACCGACAACGATAAGACCATTACATAAACAACATGCAACATTACTGTATTCTGGCACAAAAGTCATCCAAGTGGAATCTTTATGAGTGTTAGTTAGTGTGCATGAGTTCAGTGTGTGCCAAAGACATTATTTAGGTCTGAGTCATTCTGGAAACGTTAGTAAGAGGGCAAAAAGAAATAATTAAAAACAAAATAAATCTCAGAATCAGTTTTGGGTTTGTTTTGTTTTTTAAATATACAATAAGTTTTTGCACGTATCAAATTGGTTTTAAATTTGGTGCCTTTTCACACCGGACATACGGACATACGACGTCCGTGTGAACATTTTGTGCGTTAAAAATACTTTTGGACTACCTATTGCTAATGCAGCCGTTCACACCAATCGTGTATTTTTATTGGACGAATTTGCTGAATTTATTTTTATCAAACCGAGCTTGACTCTTCAGATGTTTTGGATCCGAATAAACTGATCTGACCAACCAAATCGCTGTATTTGGCAACAAGCTTGCTCATAGCTGCATATACAATGATACAGAAAGAGGAAAATGTTACCATTTTTACCACAGACACACTGATGAACGCTGGTCTGGCTCACTGGGCTCTCTGAAACGATTTCTCCTCCTCAGATCTGTTTCCAACTCTTGTAACAGCAGTTCAAACTGACACACTGACATCCTTCAATATGTATGGAACTCGTGACACAGCTTCAGCTGCTGGACAAAGCCATAAAACTCTCTCTGCTGAGAAATGGATAAAACCTAGAATCTGGATTTCTCCTTTTCTCATTTAGGAACATCACCACTTTATGTGGACTCCGTTTTAATCGTTTGCTGTTTTAACTGTTTGGAGTTTGTTGAAATAGTTTTGTGAGCTTTAAGCTGAGATTCTGGCAAAATATATATATATTAGGGGTGCAACGATACACAAAATTCACGGTTCGGTTCGATACTTTGGTGTCACGGTTTCATATTTTTTTGATACAAAAAAATGTTCATGCTTTTTTAATTTGTCATTTATTAAAATTATAAATATATATTTTAACTCAAAAGTACAGTTTTTAAATTTAATGTTGCTGAAACAACAAAGTAATAAAAAATAAATCTGATTGAGGAATCCCTCATCTTTGGAAAAGAGAGTTTATTACAGAGAAATGGCTCTTTCAAAATAAAAGCTATACTATACGCTTCTTCTGGGCTATATTCTCAGCAGCATATTAAACATATCAGGTCCCCATAAGGAGAATCCTGTGCTAACGGCTGTCTAAATGACTCGGGTAAAGTTTGTAGCATGCTGCTTGTTGTTTTTGTCTGCTTCCACTTGTCTTTGCACTAGGATGCTGTCGGAGTAAATGTGCAGTCATATTCGTTGTGTTCCCACTAGTGCTGTCAGCGTTAATCTGAAATGACGTTAACGCCACAACACGGCAAATCTCCGTTAACGAGCTACCGCGGATCGCCCCGTGCGTGGGGCTGGACGGCCAACAAGCTAACAAGCTAACACACTAGTTCCCACCCATGTAATTGAGCATTGCGTGGCACATCCAACATACTGTTTTACTTTAGTCCATGACGCGCTTACCTTCAGGGTCATACGTCACATGAAAACCAAAATAATTCCAAACGCCAGATCTGAATGAGGGTGGGGGAGGTTCAATTTGCCATGTTGCAACGAGCTTAGCTTCTGTCTTGCTAGCTTGCGCTGCGCTCAGTGGATCTGCGCTCGACAGTGCAGCCTAGGCGGATAAGTCGAACGCAGATCCACTGAGCGCTCAACACAGACAGCATCATCAGAAGAAAAGTTGATAAAATAAATAAAACATTTTGTATTGTTCGATACATATGCGTACCGAACCGAAAGCACTGTATCGAATGGTTCAATATCGATACGAGTATCGTTGCACCCCTAATATTTATATGTAAAAATGGATACAGGATTTATTGATATGGTTTACATTATTCTAACTAAATATGATTTAGGGTCTAAAGTCCCGTTTTTTTGGCCAGGCCTTCTTTTCGAGGTTGGACTTCAGGTAAATATTGACAGGTTGTCCCATTCCTGTAGGTGAAACGTCACCAGCTACAGGTAGAGACATCCATCACCTTGTATTCTTGTGATAGCCTTTCCCCGCCCCATCGTGTGAACATGTGTACATGATCCTCCTCAACACCCCACCTCCAGCAAAAATCGACCTTCAAAGATGGTAACATGCATCACAACAAAAACTAGAAGTTAACCAAGTCGAGCAAAGGCCAGAGAGCAACAGGCAGTGTCATTAGGCCACTCCCACTCCCATCAAGGCCACCTGAATCACCAGAGTACAACCAGAAATACACAGAATGGTGACTGGTGCCCCCATGACCCCAGAAATAGCCCACAATATTATTAAAAAGTTAGTCATTCATAATTTCTGTGCATTGCTGCATGAGTGTTTTCACCAGAAAGTGGAGTGCAGCCAAACTATATTTGTTATGCACAGAGCATCCAGAAAGCATTCACAGCACTTCGCTTGTTTCACATTTTTATCTTAAAGCCTTTTTTCAAAATGGATTCAATTCACTTTTCACCTTAAAAACAAAAACCCCGCCGGTTCAAGTCTGGCTCCTGGCAGGGCCACTCGGGACATGATAAGAAGCCACTGCTATCCTGGCTGTGTGCTTAGGGGGAAGATGAACCTTCGTCCCAGGCTGAGGTCGGTACAGAGTGCTCTGGAAAAGGTCATCAAGGACGTCTCTGTACATTGCTGAATTCATCTCCCTCCACCCTGACCAGTCTCCCTGTTCCTGCTGCTGAAGAACATCCCCACAGCATGATGCTGCCACCACCCGGCTTCACTGTAGGGACCGTATTGGTCAGGTGATAAGCAGTTCCTCGTTTCCTCCAGACATGACGCTTGGCGCTCAGGCAAAAGAGTTTAATATTTGTTTCATCAGACTGGAGAATTTAATTTCTCGTGATCTCAGAGTCCCCTCAGGTTCCTTTTGGCAAACTTCAGGCAGGCTGCCACATGCCTTTTACTAAGAAGTGACTTCTGTCTGGCCTCTGCGTATAAATGATCAGTGCTGCAAAACAGCCAGTCCTTCTGGACCGTTCTCTCTCCAAACAGCAATGCTCCAGTTTTTTTGAGTGCAACCATCTGGTTATAATTGCTAACTAAGGCCCTTCTACCTGATCCCTCAGATCATCTGGGGAGCTAGCTCCAAAGAGTGAGCTGGTGGTTCTAAGCTTCTTCCATTTACACATGGAGGCCACTGTGCTCACTGTGATCTTCAGTGCTGTGGAAATTCTCTACCCTTCCCCAGATAGGTGCATTGATCTATGGAAGGACCAATCAAGGCCTTCTGTGTCTTGAGGTAGGTCAGGCGGTCTATTAAACCCCAGCACTTGTTCTATTTCACTTTACCAATTTCTGCACCCTCAATTTTCCAATGGGGATATACAAATGATCCATTTTGTGATAAGGCATGACAAAATATGGGACAAGTGAAGTGGATAAATCTTCAGATATCTCTACATTAGTGAGTGTGGAACTGTGTGCAAGTGAAAGAAACAAAGAAAGGTAGTGACTAACTTCTTCAGACCAGCTATGAGGTACATGCTCCGAGGCAAAAGCAAGTAGACCTGGTCTGTGAGCACAGCATGGATGATCTTCTTTGCCACATAATCAGGATTCAGGATTGGTAGCAGTTTTGGCCACCTGATGAACACAAAAAAAGAGACAAAAAAAAAAAAAAAAAAGCACTGAACTTAGCATTTGTCAAGTTCTCCATTTCAAGTTCTCCTGCGACAATCTGGGTGGGTAATCAGATATTTGGTTGAAGGTTACAGAGGGTAGATTTTTAAATGATTTGGAAAATTATTACACTTTATATAATTCATGTAATTAATGCACTACATCTGCTTACATGATGTGTATTATAACATTCATCACACCAAATATACAACATGTAATTCTAATTTTAAACAGACTATTGGAATCTGCACAAACAGGCCCCCTAAAAAGATTTTACCCTTCAATAATGCTACAAATGGCAACTCTATGAATAGTTACACCGTACTAGCACCAGGTTTGCCCCCGTTTTGCTGTCAGAAATGCCTTAATGTTTGTGCCATAGATTAAACAAGGTGATGAAAACAGTACTTAGATTTTGGTGCACGTTGACATCATGGCCTCAGCTGCTGCCGATCTGTCGGCTGCACGTGCATAATGTGAACCTACCACATCCCAAAGCTGCTTCATTGGGATGTGGCAGCTGAAGGCCACTACAGTGAACTCATTGCCATGTTGAAGAAACAATATTGAGCTGACTGAGCTTTATGACATGATGCCTTATCTGGCTCGATGCACTGTGGTGATACAGGGATGGACACTGTGGCAACAATACTCAGTACCAACTGAACACTATTTAAACAGGACACACACACCGTAACATCTCCACAAGCATGAACTGACATTCTGACATTGCCATCCAAACATTACAGTAAGGGAGGAAATTTTACTGTAAGTCACAGTAACCTTGTTAATGTTGCCTATCAGCTCGTCACCCAGACAGCTGACACTCACTGGTTATTAATTTCTGGACCAGTCTCTGCCATCCTACAGATGCCTGGGTGGGATTAACCCCAGCAGATCAGCAGTTTGTGAAACACTAAGAAGCATGGTTTGACACCATGCTACATGCTACATGCTACATTCAAAGTCACTGAAGTCTCAGTTTGATGCCAGTCAGATCCTCAGTTTAAACTTCAGGCAGTCGTACTGACCATGTCTACTTGCCCAATTGCATTGTATGGTAGGCTGATCACATGTTTGTGTTGAGAGGCAATTGAACAGTGTACCTAATAAAGTGGCTGTAAGCGTGTGCCCAAAAAAAAGGAACCTCATGTTCAGTCGTGTCTGTTAACATGTGGCTTAGCACTTTCAGTGCTGCCAGTCCACTTCCATCACATAACCTGTGGTCTTCTGTTCCTGGTTAATAACCAATATGTTTGGTTAGTTGGTCAGCAGCTGCTGTTTTTGTGTGAAACTGGAAGTGTAACAGGACTTCTAGTCCTCATATGTGTCAGCAAGGTGGTTTGCGACTATGTGCTAGATGGCGTCTTGGGACACCTTTGCAGAATGTGCAACTTAGGTCATGTCAGCTGGGGTAGGCTCCTGTCTCTGTGGACCTGCTGCTTAGGCCTGTTAACAATAATCAGAGCCTCTGTCTACATTGGCCTTTTCTAGCCACTGGTAGCACTTCTTGATGTCAGCACGTCCTCGCCCAATGGTATCATGCAAGGGCTTGGTCCGACATCTTTATGCATCTTCAGCTGCTTAAGGCATTCTTGGAGCCACTCATCTGGTGAGGTGGTGATGGTTGGTGGGCTGGCGCATCTCTGATGATGGCTCTGACACTCAGTAATCCTAATCCTCCCCCTCCTGTTGCTCATAGAGTCACAGTGTGCTGGATTTCAGGTGGAGACCTCCATGCTTTAAGAGGAGTATGCACCTTGACAACAGTGGCATCTATCTCCGTTTGTAGCATGGAGGAATATTGGTGTGACACTAAGAAAAACTATTGTAATTCTATTTCGAGAAAAAAAAGTAAAAATATTCAGATTACGGTTATTTCGAGACAAACTGCCACAGCTACAAAATGCCTTGTATAGACAGTTAGTTTTACTAACTGATCAGCATACTTGTGATGCAACTGTTGGTAGCCTTGAATCTGTCCATGAACAACCATTTCATGCTGTATAAATCCATTCTTCCAAGTTTGTGTGGCCATAAGCAACTTTCTGCACCATCTTTTCAATGTCCTTGTACTTGACCCAAAAGAGAAATAACTTCATTCCTTGTTACTAAATGAGATTCTGAAGTACTACGTTATAAACTTATAGGGTACAGCAACTGCCGCAGTTTTTCTGGAAACAACCATAATCTCCACATTTTGACTTTTTTCTCAAAATACATTTGACTTAAATCTCAAAATTTCGACTTTTGCAACTTTTATCTCTGTTTTTTTGTAGATGATGTGCTTCTGTTGGTATCAGGTGGTGAACTCCATCCCACATCGGAGTGGTTAACAGCCAAGTATGAAGCAGAGTGAGTGAGAAGTCTGAGGCCATCATCCTCAGCTACATAAGGGTGCAGGGCCCACTCCGGGTCAGGGACCAGTTACTGAGGAGTTTAAATATCCCAGGGTCTTGTTCATGAGTGAGAGGAGTGGGAGATCGACAGACTGATTCGTTCTGTGGCTGCAGTGATGCAGCACCTGACTAGTTCGATCAGTCAGTTGTGGTAAAAAAAGCACCAAATATAAAAGTGAAGCTCTCGATTTACGGGTCAATCTACGTCTCTACGTCTCCCCCCCCCGTCCACTAAACTCACAGGCCGAACAAGGAGCTGATCAGAAATGCAGCCAAGAGGCCCATGGTGACTCTGGACGAGCTGCAGAGATCTACAGCTCAGGTGGGGGAATCTGTCCATAGGACAACTATTAGTCGTGCACTGCACAAAGTTGGCCTTTATGGAAGAGCGGCACGAAGAAAGCCATTGTTAACAGAAAACCATAAGAAGTCCTGTTTGCAGTTTGCCACAAGCCATGTGGGGGACACAGCAAACATGTGGAAGAAGCTGCTCTGGTCAGATGAGACCAACATGCAAAACGCTATGTGTGGCGGAAAACTAACACTGCACATCACTCTGAACACACCATCCCCACTGTCAGATATGGTGGTGGCAGCATCATGCTCTGGGGGGGCTTCTCTTCAGCAGGGACAGGGAAGCTGGTCAGAGTTGATGGGAAGATGGATTGAGCCAAATACAGGGCAACCTTGGAAGAAAACCTCTGAGACTGGGGCGGAGCTTCACCTTCCAGCAGGACAACGACCCTGAACATAAAGCTAGGGCAACAATGGGACGGTTTAAAACAAAACATATCCATGTGTTAGAATGGCCCAGTCAAAGTCCAGATCTAAGAGTCTGTGGCAAGATCTGAAAACTGCTGTTCACAAACGCTGCCCATCTAAGCTGACTGAGCTGGAGCTGTTTCAAAGAAGAATGGGCAAAGATTTCAGTCTGTAGATGTGCAAAGCTGGTAGAGACAGACCCTAAAAGACTGGCAGCTGGAGCTGCAGCAAAAGCTGGTTCTACAAAGTATTGACTCAGGGGGCTGAATAATTACGCACACCCCACTTTACAGTTATTTATTTGTAAAAAATGTTTGGAATCATGTATGATTTTCGTTCTACTTCTCACGTGTGCACCACTTTGTGTTGGTCTTTCACATGGAATTCCAATAAAATTGATTCATGTTTGTGGCTGTAATGTGACAAAATCTGGGAAAGTTCAAGGGGGCCGAATACTTTTGAAAACCACTGTACAGGTTCTTAATGACACCTGTGACATTTGAAACCATAAAAATGGAAACCATGTAGCATGACCTACTTAGTTTGACATCCATCGAACATTCCGGTGTTGATGAAGTACGGGCATACAATCGTAGTTTTGACACCATCTTTCCCAGTTGCTAGCAGCTCAAGACCCACAGACTCTGCAAACCCTACTGCAGCAAATTTACTGGCACAGTAGTCTGCAGAATGAAGGTATAAGACAAAGCATTACAAAGAGATGTTCCTTAAATAAGGTTACTTCACCAATACCAGAAAGTGTATTTGTTTAGTTAAAATGATCACGTATGGGAGTATGCACTTTTACACTGATGGCTTAATAAATAATTCAGTCCTTAATAAAAACAATAAATAGATTAAAGAATACGTCATGTTCTCAAGCTCCACGTGTCAAACAGGGGATTCATCCAACACATTCAACTTTAGAATTACTGAGATGCATCACATGTTTAGGGAAGAAAACACACCTGCCAATCCATTGACTCCTATTAGTCCAGCAGAGCTGGCAATGCTGACAAGGTGCCCATGATTGTTGGCAATCATAGCAGGAAGGAAGGCCTTGTAGGTCTGAGGGGAGAAAGAAAAGGGGGGGGAAAAAAGACCAAATCACCTGCTGTAACAGAAAAGGTCGTATTCATTCTTAAATTCTACTAAAGAATCAACTGGAGACGTTAATGCCAAATTAAATATCACAGTGTTGTCTAATCTGCTAGTAAAATCATGTGGAGACTTGTCCATGTCCTTTACTGACTGACCCAAAAGTGAGCCATGATGTTGACATCCATGGTCTTCTCAATCAGTGAATCAGGAGCATCCATGAACTTCTTTCCTGTCACAATGCCGGCGTTGTTCACTAAAATGCTGACATCACCCACCTCTCGCTTCACCTACATGAAGGAATGAAGAAAAACCATCACGTATGAATAAATATCATTTTGTAAAAAAGATACTCCAAAGTAAAATGTACAACAGCTGTAGGATATGCATGAGGAAAACAGATTCTATGATTTCCCAAACAATCTGTGTTGTCTTGAAATTGATCTGTGATTTAGACGAAGAGCTGTTGTTGTTCTCTCAGCTGCCTCAGTGATGCACAGACATAACTCAAACATACAGCGGTGTGAAAAAGTGTTGTCTCGTCAGTCCACAGAGTATTTTCTTAAAAGTCTTGGAGATCATCCAGATGTTTCCTGGCAAAACTGAGACGAGCATTTATGTTCCTTTCGCTCAGCAGTGGGTTTTGTCTTGGAACTGCTCTGCAGGCCATTTTTGCCAAGTTTCTTTCTTATTGTGGAGTCATGAACAGTAGCCTTAACTGAGGCTAGTGAGGCCTGCAGTTGTTGTTCTGGGGTCTTTGGTGATCTCGGATGACTCCTCTCAGGAAAAGCCGGCCGACCAAAATTACCCTAAGAGAACAGCGAAGGTCCACTACAGTTTCATGCTTTTGCCATCTGTGGATGATGGCTCTCACTGTGGTCCACTGGAGTCCCACAGCTTTAGAAATGGCTTCATTACCTTTTCCAGATCTCAATTAGCTTCTCATTTCTTCCTCAATGTCCTTGAATCGTGCCATGTCGTCTTGTTTTTGAGGATCTTTTTGGTTCTATTCAAAGTGATTTCTTGATTGAGAACAGGTGTGGCAGTAATCAGGCCTGGATGTGGCTAAATTGGCATTGAACTCAGCGTTACAATGCTGTGATACACCACAATGAATTTGTTATAACGGGGGGTTTGTATACCAGTATATCAGTTTAAATCAGATTTAAATCAGATCAGGGTATATCAGTTTTTCCACATGGGGCCATGTAGGTATGGATTTTTCTTCCCTCTTAAAAGCCTTCCTGTTTGTGTGTCATGTAACTAATATTTGATCATCTAATATTTGAATTTCTTTGATGAGCTCAAACATGCAAGTGTGACAAACATACAAAAAACCTGAAATCAGGACGGGGCCAACAGTTTTTCACAGCGCTGCAGGCTCAGTCTACATAACATTTAGATTCACTTTTTAGTTAAATTTTAAATAGCACCAATTCACAATTCAGTTGGAGATCAAACACACACTACATTATGTTACACTGACTAGAAAATATTTCATTATGGTACACAAAATAAAAGCCTCCCAATAAAGTGATAAAACAAAGATCCTGTCAGCTTCCATCTTAGAGAAAACCTCTGACAACAAACTGAATCAAGAGAGAGTATGCAAAGAGAGAAACATGTTTGGATGGTTACAGTTACACTTAAAACGGCCCGTGGTGGCTCCTCAGCCGGAGCGGGCGTGGCCAAGGTAAAGCGATCCCACGCCTGTGACGTGGACAATGACACCACGAGTAGTAACGCCGCTAAGCAACACTACCGGGGGAGTAGTGTGAGTGTCCGTTCATTTACAGCTTCCTACACTGTATATTCATTCTGTTTACATTTTTCAGTGTTAAATCTTCCTGTGAAACGCTGATCTAGACCCAAACAAGACAGAAGGCAGGAAGTGATGCTTGTACTCGATGGTTATTGCTGACTCATGTTTCTACACATGAAAGGACAAATCAATTATTTAACCGTACTGCTAATGTATACAGATGTGTACAAAAAGCAAAAGTCTTAATATAAAACATGAATTAATTAATTGCTGAGTCAGAGAAAGGTGCATTTTAGTCTTTGGATTATTTTTATTATTGTTTTGGGGTTTTTTGCCCTAAAGAATTATACCTAAAATATGCGGAGCTTCACTTTAACGATGAGGGAAAAGCTGCTGTAGGAGCCACTGTGATTAACACGACTGCTGTCATTGCCACTTTGCACCAGCATTTCAAATAAATGAAAAGTCAACAATGCAAAGGACGGCATTACTCAAGCTGTCTGCAGCTAATTTTAATTTTAGTGTATCACTATGTGTGTGTGGCTGAGTGTGAGAGAGCGAGTTACTCATAAGTGCAAAAGCTCCATGTGCTGTTAAGTAGGAGAGAATTAACACATCATTAGCATTCAACGGGGTCTTAATGAGCAAACGTTTACGCAGCTCTGCTAACTCCTGCAGAAATTATGAACAACTTGTATGTCATAAATTTTTCATATGGTTTCTTATAATTGTGCAATCATAGCATCATTGTCACAAGCCAAAAAACTGAATTAAAGTGAATGGATCAGACAGTGTGATAACAAAGTAAGTAACATGTTGATCCAGTGGTTAGCACTGTTGCTGCACAGCAATTACGTCCTACAGTTAAAAGCACTGGCTTCCTGGGACTTTTCTGTGTAGCAGTCCAGGTACTCCAGCTTCACCCATCACAAATATATGGTTAGATTAGCTGCTGATTCTAAATTGTGACTATGACTCTTAATGGTCATTTCTCTGTTAGCCCTGCAACAAGTAGAAACCTGTTTAAGGTGCGCCCCATCTTTCACCCACTACAATAGGCTCCAGCCCCCCAATGAACCTGAATTAGACAATGAGGGAAACCACAGATTTCTCTGAAGACTTAAAATCATTTGAATACAAAAGTTAAAAGGTCTAAAACTACTTAGACTAATATAATGTATTTTTATTTTCAAGCCACTGAAAGTTTGGACGTTGTAATAAGCTCAGGTGGTTAACTTGTTGCACGTACACATCGATGTTAACTCAAGTCAAAAACGAAGTAGATGCCAGTTGCGCTACAGGCACGTCGGTCTAATGTTCACCCAGAAACTTTACCTGGTCAGCCACTCTGTAAACTTCATTCTTGTCACTGCAGTCACAGATATAGTAGTGGACTCGACTGGCTCCATTACTTTTAGCCAGTCTAGCAGTTTCCTTCATCCCTTCCTGGTTGATATCCCACAGCACCAGCACGGTGCTATAAGCTGCAAATTCCTGAGCCATGAGACGGCCGATTCCACTACCGGCTCCTGTAATGAGCACCACCTCACCAGCAATGTTCTTCTTTTTCTTTGGCACAAAGAAGTAGATGAAAGACTCCACATTGTACCAGATGGACAAAAGGAGTACTTTGATGGTTTCCAAGAAGAAATTCATAATGAATCTGGAAAGAAAGAAGAGAGACATCAATCAAAAACAAAACAAACGTTTCCTGGTATTATGAATAAGACTGGAAATCTTGATGAAATGATTTTCCTCCAATTTTTTATACAAGTAGCTTCAGTCAGATTACAGAAACCTTTGTGTTATTCCTATGACTCTTTTTAGTTTTGTCTTTAATGAATTTAAAAGAACTTCAAAGCAAGTTGTTTTGGGGCATTATAGAATTTTGTGAAAAATGAATTCAGGAATAATCATAATCAAAAGGTGCACCTCAAGGCTCTGTATTAGGACCGACACCATTTCAATAATAATTTAAGAAAAAGGCTGTACCGTGACAAAACGTGGAACAAGGGATATGCTGTTAATGCTTTCTGAATGCACCGTGTATCAGCATTGATACTGGCAACTTGCAGGCAGGACCATTTATAAGTGTAAATAAATAATGAGTACAATCAGCAAGCGCCCCTCATTTATCATACACTACCTCGTTTGGAGTGCAAATCTGGTGAATGACAGAAATATTTGGATAATATTCTCTCCCCCGATCAGTCTGGTTTCAGAAAGCAACATAGCACTGTCACAGCTTCGATTAAAGTTTTAAATGACTTTGTGGAAGCTTTTACTGTGTGGCACTTTTTATAGATTTGTCAAAAGCATTTGACACAGTACATCATAAGCTGTTATGTCACAGACTTTTAGATATTGGCTTTCCAGACCAAGCTACTGACTGGTTTTCAAATTATCTTTCTGATCATAAGCAGAGTGTTCACGATGCCGTCCACGATTGTTCTTGTTATCCAAGTGTCACAAAAGGTGCACCTCAAGGCTCTGTATTAGGACCGACACCATTTCAATAATAATTTAAGAAAAAGGCTGTACCGTGACAAAACGTGGAACAAGGGATGTGCTGTTAATGCTTTCTGAATGCACCGTGTATCAGCATTGATAATGGCAACTTGCAGGCAGGACCATTTATAAGTGTAAATAAATAATGAGTACAATCAGCAAGCGCCCCTCATTTATCATACACTACCTCGTTTGGAGTGCAAATCTGACATGAGCTGCATCATAGTGCATATATAGCAGGAGAAAAGTTTTTTTGTCTTAAGTGGTGAAACAAGTTTATTTTACACAGTATTGAAGATTGAATAGCTCTCCCTCTCAGACATGCCTGTGTGTCTGTGCTTGTTCCATTGTGTGTGCTGAAGATGTGAACGCATAGCATTGCTATAACAATGACACTGTGATACGACAATCACATAAAAAGTAATACCATACCATATTATCAGCACAGCCCTAAATAATGATGTCAAACACAGCCAGGAGAAAGTATATGCACACTACCTGTTTTTTTGTTGCGGCCCGTCATCCAACTGGGCCTTACTCAGACTTTATCAGAACTCTTTGTTTTTAATCTGGTTTAATGCTCAGTTATTGTGGGTGATTTTAACATCCATGTAGATGCTGAAAATGACAGCCTCAACATGGCATTTAATCTGTTATTAGACTCAATTGGTTTCTCTCAAAATGTAAAAGAACCCACCCACCACTTTAATCACACTCTAGATCTTGTTTTAACATATGGCATAGAAACTGAACATTTAACAGTGTTTCCTGAAAACCCTCTCCTGTCTGATCATTTCCTGATAACATTTACATTTACAATAATTGATTACACAGCGGTGGAGAGTAGACTTTATCAAAATAGATGTCTTTCTGAAAGCACTGTAACTAAGTTTAAGAATATAATCCACCCACTGTTATCATCTTCAATGCCCTGTACCAACACAGAGCAGAGCAGCTATCTGAACGCTACCCCAACAGAGGTCGATTATCTTGTTAATAATTTCACCTCCTCACTACGTACGACTCTGGATACTGTAGCTCCTGTGAAAACTAAGGTCTCTAATCAGAAGTACCTGACTCCGTGGTATAATTCTCAAACACGTAGCCTAAAGCAGATGACTCGTAATCTGGAGAGGAAATGGCGTGTCACAGATTTAGAGGATCATCATTTAGCCTGGAGAAATAGTTTGCTGCTTTATAAGAAAGCCCTCCGCAAAGCCAGAACATCTTACTATTCATCACTGATTGAAGTAAATAAGAACAACCCCAGGTTTCTCTTCAGCTCTGTAGCCAGGCTGACAAACAGTCAGAGCTCTGTTGAGCCAACAATCCCTTTAACGTTAACCAGTAATGACTTCATGAACTTCTTCACAAATAAAATTTTTATCATTAGAGAAAAAATGACCAGTAATCATCCCACAGATGTAATATTATCTACAGCTCCTCTTAGTACCATTGATGTTAAGTTAGACTCTTTTTCTCCAGTTGATCTTTCTGAGTTAACTTCAATAATTACTTCCTCCAAACCATCAACGTGTCTTTTAGACCCCATTCCTACAAAACTGCTCAAAGAAGTCCTGCCATTAATTAATGCTTCGATCTTAAATATGATCAACCTATCTCTAATAATCGGCTATGTACCACAGGCCTTCAAGCTGGCTGTAGTTAAACCTTTACTCAAAAAGCATCTCTAGACCCAGCAGTCTTAGCTAATTATAGGCCAATCTCCAACCTTCCTTTATATCAAAAATCCTTGAAAGAGTAGTTGTCAAACAGCTAACAGATCATCTGCAGAGGTTTATTTGAAGAGTTTCAGTCAGGTTTCAGAGCTCAGCACAGAAACAGCTTTAGTGAAGGTTACAAATGATCTTCTTATGGCCTCTGACAGTGGACTCATTTCTGGCATTCAGCCTAATCCTGGCCCACCTGAGTAGTTTTAAAAACATGCCTGGGTTACATATTTTACATGTTAATGCCTACCTGACAAGATAGATATGGTGTTCATCGTCCAAGAAAAGATGGTGTAGTAGCAATGTATGTTAAATGTAGTTTTTCAGTGCGAATGAGGCTTTCCAAATCTTTTTCTAAAATAATATTCTCTCCCCCGATCAGTCTGGTTTCAGAAAGCAACATAGCACTGTCACAGCTTCGATTAAAGTTTTAAATGACTTTGTGGAAGCTTTTACTGTGTGGCACTTTTTATAGATTTGTCAAAAGCATTTGACACAGTACATCATAAGCTGTTATGTCACAGACTTTTAGATATTGGCTTTCCAGACCAAGCTACTGACTGGTTTTCAAATTATCTTTCTGATCATAAGCAGAGTGTTCACGATGCCGTCCACGATTGTTCTTGTTATCCAAGTGTCACAAAAGGTGCACCTCAAGGCTCTGTATTAGGACCGACACTATTTGCAGTTTACATTAATAATTTGGAGCAGAATGCATCTGCTGCATCTCTACGCTGATGACACTGTTGTTTACTATCACACAAACTCAAATGCCCTGGATTTTGATCATCTACAGATTGCATTTATTATTCAGTCACATTTGTTCCATCTCAAACTCGTACTGAATGCTGGCAAAATGAAGCACATGTTGTCTGCAAACTAAAAGAAATACCTGCCTAATTGAATTTGTGTGGTTATAAACACCTAGCTATTTTAATACATGAATGTGTCTCAAGTCACATATTAAAAATTAATTTTAAAAAAAGCTCAGATTAAAAGTAGTGTTCTTCTATAGAAATGAATCAAAAACAACTTTGCTACCACGTTCTTACCTCACGTTGATTATGATGAGATTACTTATATGAACACTCCCGTGAGCTCTTTTACAGACACTGCTTGATCATGCAGCGCTATATTTCACCATTGTACTTTTTACTCTTTGGTTAACTGGCCTCCCCTGTCCACACACAGACTAATGCATTTGGCTTGTTCGGAGTCCCAGACACTTTCCTGCACCTCCCCAGATAACATCATCCACAACGACATCTGTGCCAAGAATGTGGAGCAGGTGGCCACGATCCTGGAGTCTCTGAGGCAGGCCAGACTCACGGCCAAACCAAGTGACGGAGGAAGGTGGAGTATCTGGGGTACCACAAACCAGCAGCCATGTTCTTCACAGTGATGAGAATAAGGCCATTAAAATAACTTTTTTCAGAGACTGGTAATCTAACCAATTACTTTTTCTATCATTACAACGCCGTAACCGTTACTAACAAGAAAATGCGGTGGGTGCGTTACTGTTTTTCAACACACAGATGCTTAAAGCCGTCTTCATCTTACTGTGAGCTAGGGAGGGTGAAACAATTGCACAAGTGCTGCTGATTGGCTGAGGAAGAGTAAAGTAGTCATGGTAAATCAACCAGAGGCAGGCATGGGCGGGTGCTGACATACAAACAGATATGTAGAGCGATGAGACAAAGTCATGGAGAGTCCAGATAATTCAAAGGTAGCAAACAGCTGAAGTGGAAGTGCAGAAATGATTTTTCTCTTAGAAGAGATAAAAGGCTAGTTCCCATTTACTTTAATAATAAACTCATTTTTATAACAAACAGCTGAAGATATATTTTAGTATGTTCAAGTATGTTTAGTAATTTATATTTTAGTAGAGTTCATTAAGAGGGGATCCAAGCTCTTTTACATATTTAAACTAGAGATGGACCGATCCGATATTACATATCAGTATCGGTCCGATACTGACGTAAATTACTGGATCGGATATCGGAGAGAAATAAAAAATGTAATCCGATCCAATAAATATATAAAAAAAAAAAAAGCACCTCACAAAACTTGCAACACGGCGTAACTCAGCTCATAACCGTAGCACGTCGCAGCAGTGTGGTCACGTGATAGAGCAGCTGTGTGTATTTGCAGCCTCGCTACCAAACCAACATTTCATCTCCGAGGAAGTTTTCCCAGAGAGAAGTAAAGCAAGTGTGTAAGTTCATCTCTGAATGTTTGTAAAGCATTCCAGCGTTAAGCTTAACAACCTATGGAGCGACTGCCTCTCTCTCTCTCTCTCCTGCTGCCACTTCAATCGTGACACTGATCAATGATCAGCTGATCGGCTTTTCTGTGGCGAGTCCGTCTCTCTTTGTTTTTGGCCCACTTTGCAGCAGAAAGAGGAAACCAGCGGCTGAACAACAGCAGCACGTTTAAGCTTGATAAGCTGTTGTTATAATGTATTTAATATTACTTTCTACTCGAGGATCTTTTTCTACAGCTGACGGCTGGTAACTGTGCAGGGGCGGATCTAGCAAAGTTTAGCCAGGGGGGCCGATAGGGCATTAACAGGGAAAAGGGGGCACAAAGACATACTTTTCTTTCTTATTCTCATTTAAAATGTCGAGCTTTTAATAAATAATTATCTGAATCTTACACCCAAAGTTTTAATCTGATGTAAAATGTATAGAAGTCCATTACTGTATATAGTAACTATTAAGTCTAATATACCCTAGTAAGCTATAGTACTTTTTCCTTTGGAAAGATACCATCTGTGCAGTTCTGTTGAAGGAAGATGTTGAATCTATTTAATTATTCTTGAAAAATAATTGATTTCTGTGCATTTTTTTTTTCACACTGCATCAAATTAAAGTTGATTATGTCGATTAAGCGTCATGAGGTGGAGCGTGGTTCCCCCCTTTTTTTTGCTGGGAGTTTGCAACCCTATTAGTTAGGTTGCTTAATATTTCTGCTAAGTACTCTTTAAAATGCCAGAATAGGGAGGATGGAGCAGGTTTAAGTTTATTAGATTGATCAGTTTTGCTGAACTATGTAATGTTTTGGGTGCAGTGTATTTTTTACATACAGGTTTAACAGAATAGCTTTAGTGTTGTTGTTTATTTAAACTTGAGTATGAACTTATCAAAATGCAGCAAGATATTAAAAAAAACAGTCTTATTGATTAAAAAACACTATATCGGATTCATATTGACAGATTCAAGATGGCGGCGCGCACGGGTGCAGCGGCTCTTAGCTCTCCAGTTTGGTGCTCGTTTTTACTTCTTTGAACTATTACCGTCAGGCCGACGGTACAGGTCACATAAAACCAGGACAAACAGATTCAGGGATAGTTTCTTTCCCAGAGCTATCACCGTAGTAAATAAGCACAAAAACAATTGAACCTATTCCATACAGTCACTGTCATTATATTATGCTGCTACTCATACTGTCATTATATTAATGCTGCTATCCTGTATATATTGTACATACTATTGTTTGAGTACTTACGATTGTTTTTTTTGTACTTTTTATATTTTACATTTATATTTATTATTGAAACTTGCACCAACGGAGTGGCACTCCAATTTCGTTGTACTCTGTACAATGACAATAAAGGCTATTCTATTCTATATTGGTATCGGCAGATATCCAAATTTATGATATCGGTATCGGACATAAAAAAAAGTGGTATCGTGCCATCTCTAATTTAAACATTTTCTAAAGTAATGCAATAGTTACCTTTCCTGGTAATTAGTTACGTTTACAATATTGTAACTCCATTACTACTTAAAAAAAAGTAACTGCGCATGCGTGTTTTACCCATATTCTATCGCAATATTTCATTTTCCTATCGCTGCCCAACATTACACCGGTATTATCGTGACCGTGATTATCAGTATAGCCCAGCCCTAATTGTAATGCGTTTCCTATCTTAGTTTCCTACAGTCAAATGTATGGCTATCTGTTTAAAATCTAGAGGCTGGCTGCAAATGGGCCATGCAACATGATAAAGAGCCAAACACACCTGCAATAAGAAGGGCTGAAGAATCAAAGAGCTGCAATGGCCCAGTCAAAGTCCAGACCTCGACTGAAATGTTGTAGTGGACCAGAGCAAGAGCTGTACATGAACAACTGGCTGCAAAGCTCAACGTAAAGCAACGCTGTTTAAAAACTGACAATGATGCCAGACTGACAGCCATTCATTACTTCAGTGTGTTGCTGCTAAGGACAGCTAACAGCTGTCGAATCAACCACCGTGTTAAATAATGACATTGTATAATACAACATGTGCTGCTCATCAGAGGTTGCATTACTTTACTTTCAGAAGCTGGCAGGGACCCGATTTTATTTCTATAATGAGTAAGTGAGAAAAACCTGAGAACTCAATGTGTGTACTTTTCTATGTGTGTGTACTTTTTTAAATATATGCCACAAGACTGAAATCACCCTTCGCAAAAACCTCCTTATACGTGAGACAGAATTTGCAGACAGCACCAAACCGCAAGGCAACAACCACTTCCTCTTTGAACGGTCAAAACCTCAAAACTCTGAAAACTGTTGTCCCGATTGGACAAAGGTTAGAAAGTAGGTTTCATGTCAAAGGTAATCAGGACACCTTTTGCTTTTTAAAACGACTGCAGGCTTTTCTGGGACAATTAAAACTCGAGTTGTTGATTGTCAAACATCCGGGTAAGTAATTTTCTGGTGATGAAGTTTTGTATGATTCACTAAAAGTAACCAGTTCTAGGAATTTAGACAAAAACTTACTCAAAAATCAAAACTTGTATCTTGTTGTGAAGCATCACTGGCAGTTTAACACCAGCTTGAACACGCTGCCGTGTTACAGCCGTTTGCAAAAGGCAAGCATATCATGAAACACGTTGATGCTTTCAGCTGAAATTAACTTTCATTAACTCACCAAAAACCCAGAGTCCCGTTCAGGCGGTTTGACAGTGAACCCGTTCCCTCGCCTTGTTGGCACACACCGCATCAGTTTGAGTCAACCTTTGCTCTCCACATAGGCTAACGTTATCAAACTGATAACGGAAACTAATAAAGAGTATCTGTAGAGTTCGCAGAGAAAGGAAACGTACCGTGCTCTTTATTTGGTGGGACAACACCGCGTCTCCAACACAAGCCGTTCAATATTGTGTCACAGCAGTTTGTGTAGCCTGCGGGCGAAGAAGCACGATGTCACATCAAACAGAACCAACACGGATATGCGGGGTGTGTCTGTGCCTGTTTTCTGCCCAGATGCATCATGGGACTTGGAGTACGTGTGCTTACTGTTACGCATACAGCGTGTAATTAGCCACATGCTACATGTTTAAAGCGCTTCCATGCCTTTAAGCATGTAGACACTGTCAAACCTAACCTTTTCAAACTAGGCATAAAAATGAGAAAGTAGTGTGACTTAAATGACTTTAATCACGCCATGCTGTGGTACTACAGGGCTGAAGGTTTCAGAAGCTGCGTATCTGCTGGGATTTAAGCATAAAACCAGGTTACATAGAGTGATCTGTTACAGAGAAAATATCAATTGTTCTATTTAAAAATGGTTCAAGAGGTGACTGTTGAGCTCAAAGGAAGGCAACAGCCTAATTCTAATATTCAGTCGTTACACCTGAAGTATATAGAAGTGTGTGTGTGTGTTTACTTACTTTACCTGCTGTTAAACACTAAACAGCAGGTAAAGTAAGTATTGAACACATCACCAGTTATCATCAATGATCCAAGAAATGCTGTCACATAGTGCAAATCCATATCAGCTGGTTCAGTCCCAACTGATAAAGCCTGTAAAATGATGTCTCATTACCAAGGTGTCACACAAATACCTCATGGGTAAAACCAAAGAGCTTCTGCAACACACTTGTGGCCGTATTGTTGCAAAAAGTACCAATGGCACTGGTTATAGAAGAATTTCTAAACTAATAATTATTTTAATTATTTTATTATAATTATTATTTTACCATAAATCGGGTCACAGCCAGGTGTTCCCTGCAAGATTACAAGCAGAACAGTGAAAAGAAATATCAGAATAGTTGTACAAGAGCCAAGGACCACATGTGGAGAGCTACAGAAAGACCTGGGATCAGCAGGTACAGCTGTTTCAATGCAATCAACCGCCATAGCTTCTTGTATGCACGCCTACCATGCAAGAAAATAACCATGTGGAAGCATGCTCAAAGTTTGCAGAACAACATTTTGACAACCCTGGAAAATAAAGGAGAATATATTCTGGTCGGATGAATTCCTTTTCAATCTCAACAAAGTTGAACTTTTTGGAAGCTGTGATACACTTTTGAAGGTCAAAAGCATATCACTGTTAAACACCAACAGCGGCATTTGGAGGTGGTGAACATCATGATGCGGTGCTGTTTTTCAGCATACAGTATTGGTACGCCTCACATAACTGAAGGCAGGATAAATGGAAACATTTACAGGGACATTCTTGATGAAAATATGCTCCCATCTACCAGGATGATGAAGATGACACGAGTGTGGATTGTTCAGCAAGACAGTGATCCCAAATACACAGCCAGGTGTTGGTGGAATTGAACTCAGGACCTTCTTGCTCTAAGGCAATAGTGTGCCACCATGCTGCCCACCTTCAATATGTATATTTAACAAATATTTAGGACAGCTTTCTTCCATTTGCACAATATCTCTAAATTTAAATTCATCCCTCTGATGATCTCTCCTCCTCACTCAGCATCACTCTGATTAGGTGGATGTTGAAAAACTAGTTCATGCATTTATTACTTCCAGGCTGGACGACTGTAATTCATTATTATCAGGAAGTCCTAAAAACTCCCTGAAAAGCCTTCAGCTGATCCAAAATGCTGCAGCAAGAGTCCTGACAGGGACTAGAAAGAGAGAGCAGATTTCTCCTGTTTTGGCTTCCTGTTAAATCCAGGATTCAAAATCCTGCTCCTCACATACAAGGTCTTAAATAATCAGGCCCCATCATGGGGGCTTTCCATGATGCACTGAGTGTTTTCCACTCACTATTTGTTTTGCACAACTCTCTCCACTTCAGTATTGGTTATTATTAATCTCTTGCTCTCTTCCACAACGTGTCTTTATCCCTTTTTTTCCCTGAGCCTGGCTGTGCTGGAAGCTTCTTTCTGTTAACATAGTGTTTTTACTTCCCCTTGTCATCAAAGTGCTTCAAAGGGGGGTTGTATTGTTTGCTGATTGTTGTCATGTCATGAATATATTGATTGTTGGGGTATTCTCTGTTTGCTTTGTGTTATTCTAGGATCTTTACCTTACAATATAAAGCCCTTGAGGCAACGGTTGTTGTGATTTGGTGCTAACTGAATAAAATTAAAAAGAAACTAAATATTTTTTGGATGTTTGTTTTTCTGCTAAAAACTATTTTTTATCTTTATTATTATGGTAGCTGCTCTGTTGGAAGTGTGTCAGCAGTAATATCCCCAGCGCATAGCCTCAGCCACTAAAAACACGCTGACGGGATGATGTCGTTTTTGCAGTCAGTATCTATGGGAACCGACACAAATCCAAAGTTCAGTTATCCAAATGTTGTATATCCTTCTCCCAGCAGGAGAGAAAAACTCATCATGAAGCTGAGGATATTTTGTTTGTTTGTTTTTGTTTGTTTAGGAAAGTTAGAAAAACAAAGTGTGAAAAAAAGAACAATTGCATAACTGTGGGGATTGAAGAAAAGGGGATTTGGACCCTCGGACAAGGAGTGATCCCAGAAGAGCCCATGTGGGAACTGGATAGGTCAATACATTTTGGGGGATGTAAATAGTTTTAAATTAATTTGTCATACAGGGAGTGCAGAATTATTAGGCAAATGAGTATTTTGTCCACATCATCCTCTTCATGCCTGTTGTCTTACTCCAAGCTGTATAGGCTCGAAAGCCTACTACCAATTAAGCATATTAGGTGATGTGCATCTCTGTAATGAGAAGGGGTGTGGTCTAATGACATCAACACCCTATATCAGGTGTGCATAATTATTAGGCAACGTCCTTTCCTTTGGCAAAATGGGTCAAAAGAAGGACTTGACAGGCTCAGAAAAGTCAAAAATAGTGAGATATCTTGCAGAGGGATGCAGCAGTCTCAAAATTGCAAAGCTTCTGAAGCGTGATCATCGAACAATCAAGCGTTTCATTCAAAATAGTCAACAGGGTCGCAAGAAGCGTGTGGAAAAACCAAGGCGCAAAATAACTGCCCATGAACTGAGAAAAGTCAAGCGTGCAGCTGCCAAGATGCCACTTGCCACCAGTTTGGCCATATTTCAGAGCTGCAACATCACTGGAGTGCCCAAAAGCACAAGGTGTGCAATACTCAGAGACATGGCCAAGGTAAGAAAGGCTGAAAGACGACCACCACTGAACAAGACACACAAGCTGAAACGTCAAGACTGGGCCAAGAAATATCTCAAGACTGGTTTTTCTAAGGTTTTATGGACTGATGAAATGAGAGTGAGTCTTGATGGGCCAGATGGATGGGCCCGTGGCTGGATTGGTAAAGGGCAGAGAGCTCCAGTCCCACTCAGACGCCAGCAAGGTGGAGGTGGAGTACTGGTTTGGGCTGGTATCATCAAAGATGAGCTTGTGGGGCCTTTTCGGGTTGAGGATGGAGTCAAGCTCAACTCCCAGTCCTACTGCCAGTTTCTGGAAGACACCTTCTTCAAGCAGTGGTACAGGAAGAAGTCTGCATCCTTCAAGAAAAACATGATTTTCATGCAGGACAATGCTCCATCACACGCGTCCAAGTACTCCACAGCATGGCTGGCAAGAAAGGGTATAAAAGAAGAAAAACTAATGACATGGCCTCCTTGTTCACCTGATCTGAACCCCATTGAGAACCTGTGGTCCATCATCAAATGTGAGATTTACAAGGAGGGAAAACAGTACACCTCTCTGAACAGTGTCTGGGAGGCTGTGGTTGCTGCTGCACGCAATGTTGATGGTGAACAGATCAAAACACTGACAGAATCCATGGATGGCAGGCTTTTGAGTGTCCTTGCAAAGAAAGGTGGCTATATTGGTCGCTGATTTGTTTTTGTTTTGTTTTTGAATGTCAGAAATGTATATTTGTGAATGTGGAGATGTTATATTGGTTTCACTGGTAAAAATAAATAATTGAAATGGGTATATATTTGTTTTTTGTTAAGTTGCCTAATAATTATGCACAGTAATAGTCACCTGCACACACAGATATCCCCCTAAAATAGCTCAAACTAAAAACAAACTAAAAACTACTTCCACAAACATTCAGCTTTGATATTAATGAGTTTTTTGGGTTCATTGAGAACATGGTTGTTGTTCAATAATAACATTATTCCTCAAAAATACAACTTGCCTAATAATTCTGCACTCCCTGTATGTCACATGTCAGAGTCCTCTCAATATTACACATAAAATTAAAGCAAATACCAAGTTCACACAGAAGAATTAGTGACCAGCAGCAGCTCTCATTCGAACGCAGCAGATTTGGAAAGACCCAGAAAGTCAAACAATACATGGAGCCCAGTTTACAAAAAGAGGGGAAAAGTCAAGAAGATGCATCACCCGACCTCATTCTAGTTAGAAGAAAACGAGGAACCGTCAGGAATGCACGGGAACGTTGTCCCTGTGGCAGACTGGCTACTGTTTAGATGGAGGTTGTTTCAAAAGGAAATGTTGGAGATCTGAGCAAGCAGAACTCTATAGAAATTGGAATTAAGCCAGGATAAGATTTCCTTCTAGGAGGAAGATTAAAGATCCTTGGTCAACAGGTGGATGAAGAATGAAAACACTCAAATCTATTCAGTCTTTCAGAGCCATCGAGTCAGATTGAGAAGGGGTGTGAGATTTGATTATTTTGGTTTTTTTAAAAACACTTCAGAAAAGAAGTAATCAAGGTTTTAAAAGACCAGACAAGCGAAAAGCGAATATCTCTGGATCAGATGGTTTAGACGCTTACATGTTTATGCATTAAGAAAGAAAAAGCTTGGAAGAGAGGCTCTGAAGAACTCTGTCATTGTTATGAAGGGGGAAATGAACCTTAGCATTAATGGTACTGAAGGAATTTACTGTCCTGCTATCTTCAAACAGGGGATATCCAGCCTCCACAGCTGATGTGAGTGAGGAACATCTGCTCTATGACGATGACGACGTCCCTGACATCTGTTTCCCATAAAAGGGAGTTCACAGTGATTACCTGAGTAGGAAACTGTAAAGAAACACTCAGAGAATATATCATTTAATAAAATGATTTATACTGTGTCTATTGTGACTGACAAACACGAGTATCAAAGAAAATAAAAAGGGAAACAACATATTTCTATATAACGGAGTCAAAAGAGATTGTGTTAAAATAGATATTCATGTGTGACTGAGCTCATGATGAATCCAGTCGAAGTATAAAAGCATAAATTGAATGAAACATGAAGGAAAATATACTTATATGTGATTTAATATTCATGTGTGATGGAATTAATTGTAAAACATAGAAAAGGAGAAATGTATTCAAGTGTTTTTAATGTTTAAACTATGTTTTAAATCATGTTGAAGTAAGGTCACATAGAGAGAAGATGATAGAATGTAACTGGACATCGAGTGATTGGATTATAACAAAAATAACTGAATCTCTTCAGCATCGATGTACAGCTAACAGATCATCTGCAGAGGCTTATTTGAAGAGTTTCAGTCAGGTTTCAGAGCTCATCACAGCACAGAAACAGCTTTAGTGAAGGTTACAAATGATCTTCTTATGGCCTCTGACAGTGGACTCATCTCTGTGCTTGTCCTGCTAGACCTCAGTGCAGCGTTCGATACTGTCGACCATATTATCCTATTAGAGCGATTAGAACATGCTGTAGGTATTACAGGTACTGTGCTGCAGTGGTTTCTATCATATCTATCTAATAGACTCCAGTTTGTGCATGTAAATGGAGAGTCCTCTTCACACACTGAGGTTAATTATGGATTAATTAAGGTCTGGGAAGTGCTTCCGCTCCCTTAAGGCCAAAACAGAGAGATTGAGGAGGAGTTTCTTCCCCCAGGCTATTCGGGCCCTAAACCAGATGTTATGCTTCCCTTAGATCAGCAGTCTCCAACCTTTTTTGCGCCACGGACCGGTTTATGCCCGACAATATTTTCATGGACCGGCCTTTAAGGTGTCGCGGATAAATACAACAAAAAGGGACCGCTGCCTTAGACAGTATCATCAGAAGACATAGCATACATTTTCACTGCTATGAGGTTATTGTACTCGGCCCTGAAAAGCTTAGAAATATGGTATCTAAGCAGATTCTTACTCTGGATGGCATTACCTCGGCCTCCAGTAACGCTGTGAGGAACCTTGGAGTCATTTTTGACCAGGACATGTCCTTCAATGCACATATTAAAAAAATATGTAAGACTGCGTTCTTCCATTTGTGCAACATCTCTATAATTAGAAATATCTAATTTCTATTCGATTCAATTATGATTGACTCCAGGATGCCAGCAAAGTCTTTGCCAGCGGGCGATGGTGTGCCGGGGGAGTCTGCCAGGCGACAGCTTTTTGATGACGGCGACTCATTGACCGGGGAAGATGCGCTCTCGGCCTTCTTCATAACTATACCATCAAAGCACCGGTCGATGAAATCTTGGAGAGCGTCTAAACTCTCCCTCCAGGGTGTTGGAGATGATTAAACAGATGTGGTTAGTTATATGACAATTGATTAATATATTGATTAGTATATTTGGTAAACTTGAAGCGTGAAAGAACGTTTGTAAAATTCTAAGCTACCATTCACTTTCTTTCCGCCACATCTCCGGTGTCTGACGTCACCTACAACATGAGTCACTTACCTTTCCCGTCACTTAGCTCCCTTGCTGATCTGTTTATAAAAAACTAGTTCATGCATTAATTACTTCTAGGCTGAACTATTATAATTCATTATTATCAGGATGTCCTAAAAACTCCATGAAAAGCCTTCAGTTAATCCCCGGGTTGATGGCACTCAGGCAAAACCACCAAAGGAGTCCAAAGGGGCCGGGTACTCTGAACCATTGTTCACTGCATGGGCGCAGACGATGGCTAGGACCTGTTACCCGACCCACCGGTGCAGGAAACAGGCCCTCTTGTCCACTGGGAGGAACCCCAATGTACAGAAGGTGGGCGGAGTCAATGCTGATAAAGTTAAAGCCATTTCTTTGGCTTGGTGGCCATTGTTTTAGTGGGTGTTTCTCAGAGCCAACAAGGACATGTGGAAAGTGAACCGTACTTTGAAATGCCCTGTTTGTGTGTCACCAAATACAATTTTAATATTTTTTCGTGATTGAATCTTCAGATATCTGTTCAGTTTGTCAAGATAGAGCCTTTTTGCAAAAGTGCTTCGATGATTTCGGAGATGTCTGTTCAGCCCAGTCTCACGGCAAAGCGTGTAATCGATCCGCTCGCCTTATAAACGCTCGAGCTTGGTGTTTCCGTCACGTAGTAACTGTTAGGTTTAACTGTGCCAGGCTTGTTAGACATGATGAAACACATACAGACTTCTGGATGTTCAACCAATATTTTTATTGTAAATATTAATCATGAGGGTAAATGGGTAGGCCTGCTGCTCCCTCAGAGCCCTGTACACCACGGAGCGAGGTCAGCATATCCAGGATATCTTTCTGTTATCTGGATTCACTGACCCTAACACTGGGACCAGGATAAACGGTCACACGAAGTTATCGGCTCTCTAAGTTCACCCAAGATTTCCCAGCGCGGTCACATGAAAGCGCTGGCAGCATCAAACTAATCTAACAGTCGTCTATGAATCTAATTCACAGGTCATATCCATGTTCTTTTATCATCCTTATTACTGCCAACTATTCCAGAGAGAGTCTGCAATATAAAGAACATAAAAATACAGCAGTCAAACACAACACTGCTGTGAAAGAGACGAACGCTCCAGTTTGTCAGATCAGAGTGGAATGAATGTGGTTGATTGAACAGATGTTTGTGATGTGTTATCTGCATTTCCATCAGCGTAAGAGACTCAGCAGCAGATAAGAATAAATGATAATAACATTTATACTTTTAATAAATCACCAAATTAATACACGCATGTTCCCATGACAATGCAATGCTGTGTTTGCGCAGTGATTTTAGCTCATTTAACACGCAGTCCTCCATCATTCCCCCGTTTTAAACACTTAAAACATGCTGCAAATAAAAGACTGAGTGAAATCGTGGCACTTCCAGCTGATTTGGAACAGAAACGTTCAAACCTGCTGCGACTGTTTGAGTTTGTATTCTCTCAGCTGCAGACTTGCTGCTGTTTAAAAGTTTGAGAGCAAAGATTAGTAAGTAAGTAAAATGTTATTTATATAGCATCTTTCTAGACACAATTACAAAGTGCTGCACATAGGACAACAAAAAAAGATATATAAAACATAAAACAGGCAAAAATGAACCCAAAGCAATTGTAAAAAGGTGCGTTTTGACTTGTTTTTTTTAAAAAGAGACAACTGAGTCCACAGATCTTAAGCTTTTTTGAGGGAGTTCCACAGTCTGGGGGCCACTGTGGCAAAAGCTCTGTCTCTCTTAGTTCTTATCTTAGTGTGTTGTGTAGCAAGTAGGCCCTGATCAGATGATCTCAGGGACCTGCTGGGACATGGGCCTGTAGAAGATCAGAGATGTAAGCTGGTGCTTGTCCATGCAAAGAAGTCAAAACCAGGATCTTAAAATGGACTCTGAATTCAATAGGAAGCCAGTGTAACTGAGATAGCAACGGCGTCACATGTGAAAGATTAGATATAATTAGATTAGATTAGATTAGACATAAAAACAAACGTCACACATGGGCTCAGTCTCTGTACACAATATGAGGTCAGCAATTACAGAGTGTGTGTCCTGTTTCAACATTAAATGTGTCGGATGGTTTGCAGCCATCTGGCAGTTTTTCATCAGCACCATGCTGGAAGCTGCACACTGATGAACGACTGACTTTTACTTTCAAAGAGACATGAAGGGTACTTCCCAGAGTCTGACCTGCGTCGACCCACCTGCTTAGTGTCTGTGGTTACCATGGTTACTGCAGAAGCTGCTGTGAATTAAACAGCTGGCATTGCATTAACCTACCAGCGATGTGAGTGTTTATGTTTTTCAATACAAAAGAAATGAAATATTTAATGAATTAATTCACATTTTAATTAATTAATGAAACATTTAATTAATAATTTAATGGCGTATTGAATGAATTCATTTTGTTACTCCTGGCCCTCCATAAGGTAGCTGAACAAGGACTTCTTAGTTGAAGCTAAGATGACTAGATATAGTTTGAATTAATACAGCTATGTTGGTTGCACATAAGTCAGTTTTTTCATTTGAAGTAAAGTGTTTCTAACTTAACTGAATTTGGTGGAAACTGTTGAGATAGGTTGAAATTGTTAAATGTTGTCATTGTGTTACTTAAATTTGTAAGTCTTGGTTCAAACTGTATGATCAAAGACATTCCTTTGTTTCTGACTCCCTCCCCAGCCAGTCTGTTGGTGGGGGAGGCTGTCATTATGTTGACATCTCAATTTTAATGCTTTCAATTTTATACATAGTTACTGGATTTATGTTCATGTATATATATATTTTCTTTTATATACATATATATATATATATATATATATATATATATATATATATATATATATATAAAAACACCCAGCACGCCCCTGCGGGCGGTTTATCCTTCAAGCTCGGGTCCTCTACCAGAGGCCTGGGAGCTTGAGGGTCCTGCGCAGTATCTTAGCTGTTCCCAGGACTGCGCTCTTCTGGACAGAGATCTCCGATGTTGTTCCCGGGATCTGCTGGAGCCACTCGCCTATCTTGGGAGTCACCGCACCTAGTGCTCCGATTACCACGGGGACCACCGTTACCTTCACCCTCCACATCCTCTCGAGCTCTTCTCTGAGCCCTTGGTATTTCTCCAGCTTCTCGTGTTCCTTCTTTTCCTCTTTTCCTCGACATTTTGCTGCAACGTTTTAAAGAGCCAGAAAGTAAATAAGGAGCAGACAGAAATGAGGCAGGTGGAATCTTCTTGCGTTTCACGCATGTGCAGGACTGGAACGTAAGCGCTTTTAGCCGTTTCAATGTGGACGCACAACTCTGTGAAAACGACTAAAAATGCTAGTGTGTACGCGGAGCGTTTTCAGATGAAAATGCCGTTTTCAAACCTATCCGGGCTAGTGTGGACGTAGCCTCAGTTGGTCGGCACAGACTTTCAGGCAGGAGGTGGACACACCGTCAGATCCTGGTGCAGGTAGGAGGTCAGAGGTGAGGGCTGCAGGTAGTGTTTTAATCTAGGTGTGAGGTGAAGGTGAGCAAATGGAAGGTGTGAATCATTGTCTACTGTTAAAAATGTTATCCAAACCCACCTGGAGCTTTTGAAAGACACGGTGAAAAACATCAGCTTCGATCGAGTCATTCGTCTGGGAGAACATCCTCCGAGGTGGATTCTCCAGCAGCTCTTCTGCTCCTCATTTCGGGGAAATCAGCAGGAGGGTTTTTATGCCAGCGCCACCTGTCACTCTTCTCCAGTCTGTCCTGCTACCCCTGGTGGTAACTTGGCCTCTTTGTGTGCCGCACGGACATCGGAGTGCAGTCGGGACACTTTCCCTGTGACTGTCCTCTGATGGAGGTCGGTCAGGTGTTCTGTGTCTTTGGCCTTCCGACACCTTCCCCCAGAAACTCACACTCAAGACACGTGAGCTTGACACAGCGACTGTGGAGACAGGACTGACAAACCACAAGAGAAGATGAGACGCAGAGGGAGGGAGAACTATCATCAGTAAGAAGCAAAGAGCTAGAAACTAAACACAAACTAAATGATCTAATAAAAACTCACAATTACAAGAAGACCAAACATAAGCAACTTTATTTACTTAGAATATAATTTTAGCCTGATTTACAATTCAATTCAATTCAATTCAATTTTATTCATATAGCGCCAAATCACAACAAAAGTCGCCTCAAGGCGCTTCATAGATTCAGAGAAAAACCCAACAATCAGATGACCCCCTATGAGCAGCACTTTGGCGACAGTGGGAAGGAAAAACTCCCTTTTAACAGGAAGAAACCTCCGACACAACCAGGCTCAGGGAGGGGCGGGGCCATCTGCTGTGATTGGTTGGGGTGAGAGAAGGAAGACAGGATAAAGACATGCTGTGGAAGAGAGACAGAGGTTAATAACAGATATGATTCAATACAGAGAGGTCTGTTAATACATAGTGAGTGAAGAAGAAACACCCAGTGCATCATGGGAATCCCCAGCAGCCTACGTCTAATGCAGGATAACTAAGGGAGGATTCAGGGTCACCTGCTCCAGCCCTAACTATATGCTTTAGCAAAAAGGAAAGTTTGAAGCCTAATCTTGAAAGTAGAGATAGTGTCTGTCTCCTGAATCCAAACTGGAAGCTGGTTCCACAGAAGAGGGGCCTGAAAACTGAAGGCTCTGCCTCCCATTCTACTTTTAAATACTCTAGGAACAACAAGTAGGCCTGCAGAGCGAGAGCGAAGTGCTCTAATAGGGTGATATGGTACTACATACACATAACGTAACATCCATAACATAAACCCTGGGACCCTGGGCCATGACATGGGAGGCTGGCCACTGGCATATATTCTGGGGATGACCAGTGAATAAATTTACAAAGTACATTATGTATTTGGTATTCTTATATGTGTATGTTATCTTATAACCTCTCCAGTGTGACAGTTTTCTAAAAATTGGTAAGATCTCACTTCTCAGAACTAATACTACATTGTACAATAAAGATCCACCCAGGTATCTTACCTTCATAATTGTATTGGATCACTCTTAGCCAGCTTCACGTTCTGCCCTAACTAATACTGTTGACAAGCCTGGTACATATAAATGACACATTATTCTCTCTCATCTGTTTAAACAAGTTTAAAAACTCCCCAAAGATTGATTCTGTTCATCTGGACGTTTTCAGTGGGAGAAACGTTTCATCATCATCCAGGTGACGTCTTCAGTCTCAGCTGACTGCAGGTTTCAATCTTATAAACAGTACATTTGCATAATGACTGAAACCAGCTCAGTGAAGGAACAATGGGCTGGGAGGTCAGTTCCTTGGTCATAATTAAAGTCAATTCTCATGACCATTGATTTATACATCGGGGAAACCAAACAACCAAAGTGGATGGAATAACACAGAAGAGCCTCCTCGTCAGGCCAGGATTCTGCAGTCTGTTCACACCTACAGGCCAGTGGACACTCTTTCAATGATGAGGATGTAACATCCTGGACAGGGAGGAACGCTGGTTTGAGGGCGGAGTCAAGGAGGCCGTTTACGTGAAAAGGGAAAGAGCATCTCTGAATCGAGGAGGGGGCCTAAGGGTACAACTGTCACCATCTTACATGCTGTGATTGCAGCCATTCCCCAACTCTCTGTAAATGGGACTCATGAACATTGATCAGTGGTTGTTGATCAGTTGTCATCAATGAAGAATTTGCATATTAATGATCAAGGAACTGACCTGAAACCTGCAGTCAGCTGAGACTGAAGAAGTCACCTGGATGAGTGACGAAACGTTTCTCCCACTGAAAACGTCCAGATGAACAGAATCAACTTTTGGGGATTTACTTACCTGGATGATTGAGCATGCATCCAGAAAGTTTAACAATTATAAATATGTGTTTAGTCTCACGGATGGTGCCAGCCTACTGTTAAGATCCCAGTTACCTCTGTACAGAAGTCTGGACCAGCTATCCGCTCAAAGTGTCCAAGTCTCTGATCCTAGATGTATTACCACAATGCATTAACAGAAACTGATTTAAGCCACTGGTGGGGGGATTCACCCAGCACTAACTACCTCTGTCTGAACGCCTACCTCAGATATTGCTCAAATTGTGCAATCACACGATTTGAGCAATATCTCGTTCGATCACGGGATTTTAATACTGCATTTTTTTTCATATCTTGACTGGTGTATCAGAAGTCTTATTTGAGTAGTTCTTCTTCTGCCAGCATTTACTGTTCTGTCAGAAATGAGTCTTCTAACACTACCCCCTTGACCTGTGGTATACCTCAGGGTTCCAAGCTGCATATAATGCTGTTTTCATTGTGTATGAAAACATTTTCATTGCATTAAAATGCACACTTGAGTGTATATTTTAAAAACCACTTTCACACTGATGACACTCAGATATACAGCCTCTAAAACCAGGCACCACCACCAGTGGTGCCTACTCATTCACCTTCTGCCTGGCTGAGGTTGAATCCTGGCTCTTAGTTTTAGACATTCAATTCAATTTTATTTATATAGCGCCAAATCATAACATACAGTGGGGCAAAAAAGTATTTAGTCAGCCACCGATTGTGCAAGTTCCCCCACTTAAAATGATGACAGAGGTCAGTAATATGCACCAGAGGTACACTTCAACTGTGAGAGACAGAATGTGAAAAAAAAAATCCATGAATCCACATGGTAGGATTTGTAAAGAATTTATTCGTAAATCAGGGTGGAAAATAAGTATTTGGTCACCTCAAACAAGGAAAATCTCTGGCTCTCACAGACCTGTAACGTCTTCTGTAAGAAGCTTTTCTGTCCCCCACTCGTTACCTGTATGAATGGCACCTGTTTGAACTCATCATCTGTATAAAAGACACCTGTCCACAGCCTCAAACAGTCAGACTCCAAACTCCGCCATGGCCAAGACCAAAGAGCTTTCGAAGGACACCAGGAAAAGTATTGTAGACCTGCACCAGACTGGGAAGAGTGAATCTACAATAGGCAAGCAGCTTGGTGTGAAAAAATCAACTGTGGGAGCAATCATCAGAAAATGGAAGACATACAAGACCACTGATAATCTCCCTCGATCTGGGGCTCCACGCAAGATCTCATCCCGTGGGGTCAAAATGATCATGAGAACGGTGAGCAAAGATCCCAGAACCACACGGGGGGACCTGGTGAATGACCTGCAGAGAGCTGGGACCAAAGTAACAAAGGTCACCATCAGTAACACACTACAACGGCAGGGAATCAAATCCCGCAGTGCCAGACGTGTTCCGCTGCTGAAGCCAGTGCATGTCCAGGCCCGTCTGAAGTTTGCCAGAGAGCACATGGATGATACAGCAGAGGATTGGGAGAATGTCATGTGGTCAGATGAAACCAAAGTAGAACTTTTTGGTATAAACTCAACTCGTCGTGTTTGGAGGACGAAGAATACTGAGTTGCATCCCAAGAGCACCATACCTACTGTGAAGCATGGGGGTGGAAACATCATGCTATGGGGCTGTTTTTCTGCCAAGGGGACAGGACGACTGATCCGTGTTAAGGACAGAATGAATGGGGCCATGTATCGTGAGATTTTGAGCCAAAACCTCCTCCCATCAGTGAGAACTTTGAAGATGAAACGAGGCTGGGTCTTCCAACATGACAATGATCCAAAACACACCGCCCGGGCAACAAAGGAGTGGCTCCGTAAGAAGCATTTGAAAGTCCTGGAGTGGCCTAGCCAGTCTCCAGACCTCAACCCCATAGAAAATCTGTGGCGGGAGTTGAAAGTCCGTGTTGCTCGGCGACAGCCCCAAAACATCACTGCTCTCGAGAAGATCTGCATGGAGGAATGGGCCAAAATACCAGCTACTGTGTGTGCAAACCTGGTAAAGACCTATAGTAAACGTTTGACCTCTGTTATTGCCAACAAAGGTTATGTTACAAAGTATTGAGTTGTATTTTTGTTATTGACCAAATACTTATTTTCCACCCTGATTTACCAATAAATTCTTTACAAATCCTACCATGTGGATTCATGGATTTTTTTTTCACATTCTGTCTCTCACAGTTGAAGTGTACCTCTGGTACAAATTACTGACCTCTGTCATCATTTTAAGTGGGGGAACTTGCACAATCGGTGGCTGACTAAATACTTTTTTGCCCCACTGTAAGTCGCCTCAAGGCGACTTACAGTGGCGCTTCATAGATACAGAGAAAAACCCAACAATCATATGACCCCCTATGAGCAAGCACTTTGGCGACAGTGGGAAGGAAAAACTCCCTTTTAACAGGAAGAAACCTCCGGCAGAACCAGGCTCAGGGAGGGGCGGGGCCATCTGCTGCGACTGGATGGGGTGAGAGAAGGAAGACAGGATAAAGACATGCTGTGGAAGAGAGACAGAGGTTAATAACAGATATGATTCAAATGTATCCCATTCGTCTATAAGAACTACACTTTCCACCACCCACTCAGATTTTAATGTCCTGACACTTGCTCTGTGGTTTGTGACTGGATTAAGGTTTGACAACTATCGCGTTTACCTTTTTTGAAAACAGTGTAGAAATTGGATTTATTTGTTCAGTGTGTTGAAGTCCAGTGTATACTGAAAGGTAAACCCACAGGCAATATAAGCTATTCTTGCTTTTAAATTTTGATTTATATAAAAAAACGATTAAAACACATGTGTACAACTCTTTATATACCCTTAGTCATTTTTTATATAATTTGTAGCGTTTATATTTTATTTTTATTACAGTATCACTATTATAGAAACTACAATAGCAGCCAGTCATAAGTTGTTTGTCTTTATTGATGTGCAGCAAATATTTGCATATTTAAATGAGAGCACTTGATTTCTTTTCTGAGCCTGCAAACACATAAACTCAAACATGTCAGAGTTTGTGAAATTATAATGTGAACACACACATGTTGATTAACATATTCTTTTAATAAATAATATTGTCATGAAAAACATAAACACCGAATAACAGCTTGTGTACATTTGAACAGTGCATGTTCATATTTTTTCTTTATATCATTACATGGACCAGTCAAACCAAAGATCAGCACATTATGCAAAAGAAGATGAAATTTAATTTAGTATAGGTGGGCAGGCAACTTACACGAACACCAAAAAAGTTCTGATAACAAGGTAATTACTTGATAAGGTTGGACGGATGAGGGACTGGGGTGTCATAACTCTCCTAGTCCATGAAGCCACCGTATCTCTTCTGTAGCTCACCACCGTTCTCCGAAGCTCGTTTCATCTCCCCTTCATTCTTGCTGTCCACCAGCCACTCAGGCCTACCCACACGCCTCATGAACCCTCCATAGCGTTTCTTGAGGCCTCGGCCTAACACTGCCTCTAGCAGGTCACCCTGCACAACCTCCCCTTCAGCCCGACGCATGAAACCTCCATACCTCTTTACTACCTCACCTCCCTGATCTACCCCCTTATTGCTACGCCCAATTTCTGTATTAAGGAACTTTAGGATGTCCAGGTGGAGGTTTTCGTCATCATTCTGGTTTCTGGTTTCCTCTAGTGAGCCCTCTGTAGAGGATGAGCGGCGAGACATGAAGCCACCATAGCGTTTCATGAATCCACCATACTTCTTGGACATTTGTTGTTCTGGTGATCTTGCAAACTCATCATCAGTGTTCAGGGTTCCTTCTGCTTCCTGCGCCCCCTGTGCATTGGGGTAAGCATCCATTGGAATACGGCCTTCCTCTTCCAGCAGTAAGTCCTGGCACAGGCGCAGCTTCTGGCTGTCCAACCCACCATCACACTGAGTAGAGCATGTCTGAAAAAAAAAAAATCAAAATTGCTATCAAGTCTTTCATAAATGCAATAGCTTCCAAGTACAACTCGCTGTTTTATCCAGTTCAGTATTCATTTGAATCAGTTTTCAGCTTGAGCTGGACACTATAAATGACTGCTTCATTTAGAAGTCCATGCTGAACCATCTTTCTTCAAAAACATCAATAAACTATCAATAATGATGAACAACTGTTCAAATGTTTCTGTCTTCCTTTATAATCAGAAGTTATATTCAGGCTCTATACTACTCATAAAGCTAATACCTCTTACACAGCTCTTTTTCTGTCCTTTTTAATAACATAAGTGACAATGATACATTTTCATTTTGTAAAGTACCACGACAACTTCTAGACATCAGAAAAGTATTTATGGAAAGTGTATTTTTAAAAGGTGAGGTATAATAAGACCCATTATTGACTTTTAGATCTGTTCCAAGATTTTTCTTTTCTTGTTATTTTTTATTTATTTGTCCTGTTTTTAGCCACAAGATTCCCATTAAGTTCTTGTCCTGGTCAAGAGGGCAGCATAAGCAATTAAAATTTCTAAAAAGAAAAGAAACAAAAGTAAATTTTAAGAGAACAACAGCATGCAATATCCACACCAAATTCCA
Source organism: Mchenga conophoros (assembly GCF_057382185.1). Classification (NCBI taxonomy): domain Eukaryota; kingdom Metazoa; phylum Chordata; class Actinopteri; order Cichliformes; family Cichlidae; genus Mchenga; species Mchenga conophoros. Next base: position 35,775,112 of record NC_140543.1, on the reverse strand, counting down.
CCTGAAGTCCAAGATTTTGTAACAGCAACATCTGCTCAGGGCAGCACATAAAGCTCTGAGGACATGCTGGACACATGTTGAATAATCTGAGTGTTAGTGGCAATCTGACCCCTGAGCAAAGTTGCTGGTAAGAAGACAGGTTACCGAACAATTTCTTGGCAATATATAGCAACAGTTTATTTTCTGAATGAAAGCTAGAGCCTGAGCTTGTTGCACATGTTATATATTATATGTGATAAGACTGTGATCACTAAATGTAACAGTTTCTCTATTTCTAATTCAGTTTGTGCTTGTTTGGAAGAATTGAAATAGAAAAGAATTTCATATTGTTTTACTTTTTTGTCACAGACAAATGATAATAATATAAGAATGAATGATTTTCAGTCTTCCCTTAATGGTTTATTCTGCTGTTACTGTTGTTTTATTTCCCCTCTTCATTAAACCATGACACTGTTACCTAATGAAATGTTACTGAACCTGAAGAGAGGCTGACACAAACAGACACACAAAGACACAAACTGTGTCACGATAAGACAGCAAAGGCATAAACTCAACAGTGCAGAGAAACAATCAACAAGAACACATTACAACGGGTCCACGGTCTTAGCGATTGCTTTAACTACTGACAATACATTTTCCACAAGACGTCTCATCTGTTCCTCACCTGTCATGAGTGTAGCAGATACATCTAATATAAACCTGCTTAAGTTATGAATTCATTTAACTCCAAGCGAAGGAACATAGTCATAATAATGCAACTGCTGGGCCCTTGAGCTGCACACTGTGAGGATAATCTGCACGTAACCTCTTGGTATGATTGGATTTCACTTCGTAGAGTCATCACAAATATGTTGACTCGAAAAAAATGTTCGATAGCATGTAGGGAGAATTTGTGCCTCGGTTAGTTTTCAGTGCTGTTTGCTTTTGAAGACTGAAAATTGAACTGGGAATATATTAGAATATATTAGCACCTAATACATATTTATCCATTTTCCTCTAAAGACAATAATGTACATTATATGTATATATATGCACACATACATTTGTTATAATATAAAAACAGTGTAAGTGGCTCTTCAAAATGTAAGGTTCTGTAATTCAGATCTCAATAGATACCAATAACATTCAGAGAATGAAGTAAGTAAGAAGTAATTTAAATATACTAAACGCACTGATAATTAATTAAATGATTTGAAATTCTTTCACATGTAAAATATGATATGGAGTAGTCTTCTTAGAATATGAAACAATGCAAAATATATGTTCCAAACATAGAGTTTTTATTTCTCTGGTCAATATTTTAACTTGTCTGTGTCTCAACATGAAGCACGCAAGGCTGAAATCTGTAACTGCATATGCTGCATACTCAAAGTGATTGAAACATCAGTGTCTGAATTATTTCAGTTTTGAGAAAAACCTAAAACAAATATACAAATATATATACAAATATTAGACAAATATAAAACACGAAGAGTGCGAGGTCTTAAATGGAAAGAAAAGGCAGGGAAACGATAAAATGCATTTGCAGTTTGAAGAACTCGAATGCCAGATCAATATTATAGCCATCAACAGATCTTGCAAGTGGCATTTGAAAGGGAAAAGGGAGGCGTGAAAAGAGGAAAAGACTAAATCAAATCAAGGAGCGAGAATAACATAATATACAGAAAAAATGGCATGGGTTGAAATCCCACAGAGATTACAGTTACGACTGTTGTCTAATTTGGTATAACTGAGTCTACAAATGTGAAAAGGAAAGCTATGAAAACTAGAAGGGAAATAAAAACGGAAAACAGGCGGAAATGTAGTTAGTAAAGAAAAAACGGCATAGAAAACTGAACAGAAAAGAATAAAGTACAAAAGAATAGCAAAGGCAAGAAGTTGTGTCGTAATGTGTTCGCTGAACACTGTAAATGTCACTTTACATGTTTTTTATGAACTATGACAAAATGAACTGCTTTCAGGGGAGAAGAAAAACGGACTAATGGCTTGTATAAAAAGTACAATCCGACTGACCGTGGACAGACGGCACAGTGCCACTGTCAACTTACTGATTACAATTCATGAATTATTCATTTGTCTCTTTTTAAGAAATATAAACAAAACAATATATAGTGACATTACCATTGATGAGAAACCAGACTGTTGTCCCAGCAGATGGTATACGCAAAGTGCACACTCCTTCCCGCAGTCTGTTCCAACCACAAGTGACACACAAACGCCCAGAACCATCATCCACATGCAACTGCTGTATGCGAGGGAAGCCATGGTCTAAGTACGGAAATGAGGGGAGAGAGGAAAAAATTAATTTTAAAATTAATCATTTTCAGACAAATGTTCAACTGAGTACCAAGTACACGACTGATACTACTGGTTGTAACGAACTAGTAGCAATTTATAATGCCACCTTTTATGAGCAGTGACAATTAAAAAATATTTTAAAAAAATGTGGCAAAGGGAGTGCGCCTTCAGGTGATGTGCCTTATTCTCTATGATTTATTACTAGCTGTAGATATAGTGGGTAGTATAAGCACCGGTGCATCACTTTAAAAAAAGTATTCGCTATCTTACCTCTGCTTTACTTTAACAGAAAATAAAGCCGCTCGGAGATTTCCTCGTCCTGTGCCCTTGGGAGTAGCGGCGGGCTGTGAAACTGGACTGGCTCAAGTCTGTGCACTCAATATATCTGCGCGCAGCTCCGTGAGCGGCAGGCTGTGGGAAGAGTGGCCACGGTTCAGCCAATCAACAAAAGACATACACACTGCTTGGTCGCTCCTCTAATCGGCGCTGTATCTTCCGTCTGCTGACAATGACAGAAGTGCAGTGTGTCGCCTTTTAGCGAGAAAAACAAATACCATTACTATCATCAATTTAAAGAGCTGGGTGCAGTGCTGTGTCCGGATGCGCTGCGGGGTGTTAAAGTAGTTGGTGGCAACGACGTCACTGTATAATAAGACAGAAAACGTAAGAGGCGTTTGGCACGACCTGAACCCCACCCTCCATAACGAGTCAGATTTGGAGGTGCAGTGCTGGCACAAATAAATGCGTAGAATAGTCTCAGTTTGTTGCTCTATTTGTTTTTTCTACAGGTACATGACATTCAAATGGAATAATTCAGTTATTTAGTTCAATATAAAGTACGGGAGGGTTAATTTAAATAACACTGTACACATCAAACAACACATAACGATTTTTCACCACTTTACTACATAATTCTGGATAATTCATGAAAAGTTTTGTAATATTCATATACTAAAACAGACAGTGAACAAAGTGACCTAGTCTGTTACACAATCCCCATTTCCCACTTAATCTCCTTCACACAGATAGCTGTTATCATTGCTTCATGCAGGACGTTTTTTAATTAAAAAAGGCGTTCTGCTAACATTACCAAGGCACTTCACTGTTCCAGCACTTATTTGTTCAGAACAACAGGCTCAATAAAGATATCCCGGCATCAACTGCGTGTTGTGTCTGTGTGTGTGCACATGTGTGAATGCACACAACATTTGCATATTGCTTCCTTATGGGAAACTGCAGTGCAAATGATAAACATTCATCCAATTTTATTAACACACAATTTCCAAGTACAAGAAGCTGGCGAGGAACTTGTGGAGTGGTCTCGAAGAAATCACCTCTTTCTGAATATCAGCAAGACAAAAGACATGGTGGTTGACTTCAGAAGGAAAAACAAATGTGACTAGGCCCATCAACATCATGGGTGAGGAGGTGGAAACTGGACAGCTGCTGGTTCTTGGGCATTCACCTGAATGACAGACTGGACTGGGGGACCAGCAGTGCTCTATAAAAGAAGGGAATGAGCAGACTCTACTTTCTAAGGGTGCTCGTATCCTTTAATGTGTACAGTAATCTGTGTGCAGAACTTCTACCGGTCTGTGGTAGTGAGCGCCATCTACTCTACAGTTTCTTCTCAGTTAGCCAACTGAGATTTGGGTGGGTGGATGGTGAATATACATTTTTTCTGTAAGTTATGCTGAAATGTTTTGTAATTCAATTCAGTGCAGTTCTACTTTAATCAGTTGCATTCACTAAACAACAACACTGTCATGGTCTGGGTGAGTTACAGTAATTTTCCACAGTGGCTGCTCTCCTCCTTGGGGTGGAGCCTTCGCTGCTCCTCCCAGAATCACCACCTGAGACTGATTGAGACAGCTGTATTTAAGACCAGCGTTCACAAAAGTGGATGCACAAACACAGAGAGTTAAGTATTTTTGATTAATTTATTTTCATTTAACCTCCATAGTTCATGTTCATAGTGTTTACATAGCTGTTGTTCATAGTTTCTCACAGTCCTCAGATTAGAATTAAACTCATCTGGTTCTACCCTTCAACTTAGCCTTGTTCCTAGCTTCAGCACATGTAAGTATTGTTACCTTCACACTGTTATAAATCAAGTTTAACTGTGGAACTGAAGCTCTAGACACTGCCAAACAAAGGCTCACAGATCTGGCCACAGAGCTACATCAACGAAGCCAAAAGAATGACCCTGTTCTCCAAAGACCCGTCCAAATTGTAAGCGCACTTCCAAGGGAAGAACAGTAAAATGTCAGACCCACCCAAAGCAGAAACTCTGGGACAAAGAAGCACTGTACATCTGCCATAACAAGAATTAGTCCACATCACAAAGTCAGACATCCAGCAAAGCTGCTGGTAAATGAAGCAATACATCAGGACTCTAAGACCAGGCAGTACAAAGCTTAGTGCCATCTGGACTGACTACATGAAAACCTACAACTTACTGGCCCACAGTGGATGCTACAAGAGGCAGCTCACACAGCTGAAGACAGATGGTAATGAGGAACGGATGTAGAGACTGCCATTGATGACCAAGACAGCAAAACGGTTTTATTTTAAAAAGTGAGTCCTTAGAAGTCACAAGAATAACGACACGTGGATTGCCATTGAGCTTGAGCTGATTGTTCTTTGTTTCATTGAACAATATAGTTGTGTGTTGTCTGCATAAAAACATGAAAACGATGGAAGATGTTTCCTAGAGGAAAAAGATAAACTATACATAACAGAAGTCACCCAATGATCCCTGAGGGACATTATGTGACTGAGGCTGATGTTGAAGTTATTAGACTCTAGATTTTAAGAATGACGGTGACAGAGGCTGTTTTGAGAGATATAAGAAAGTACCAGTGAAACGAGGTGGCCATGGTAGTCATGATCAGTGCCAGCGTAGGAAGACAGTCTTTGCTCAAGGAAGTTGGAAGGATGAACATGTGGAGGTTTTGGACATAATATGAGTTTGGTGATGTTTTTCACAGAGCACAGTTGAAAGGAGGATAACCTGGAACATAAAGAACTTGCGGTATCTCCCCAGATGGAGTTTTGTACTTACAGGGATTAGAAAAAGAGAGCTTATTTTAGTCACACGGGATCCTCTTTATCAGCTCGTTTTCAAATCCAAAATCAATTTTAAGATAAGATAACTCTTTATTGTCATTGCACAGTCATACATAGTACAATAGTACAATGAAATTGGAAAACTGTCCTACGTCGGCACTACATATAACACGACATGATACGACACATCACAACGCAACAAACAACACAACACAGTATATTAACTTAGTATAAAAAAGAAGAATAAGTGTATGTGTATTGCACACTGTTATTATTGCACATTAATTATTATTGCACCTTGTTATAAATATAAATATTATTGTTATCGTTTTAAACATTGTTACCTCCCCCTAAAAAAGTCCAGGGAGGTATCCAGTCAGGTCAGCTATTTACATTGATCAGGGCTATTGCCCTGTTGTAACAGCTGTCCTTGAGTCTATTTGTTCGGGACCTCAGCAGCCTGAACCTCCTGCCAGACGGCAGCAGCTTAAACACCCGGTGTCCTGGGTGTGTGCAGTCCCGTAGGATGCTGCGTGCCCTCTTGAGACAGCGAGTGCTGTACAGGTCCTTCAGGGAGGGAAGAGGATGTCCAATGATTTTTTTGGGCCATATTGATGACCCTCTGGAGTGCCTTTCTGTGTGCTGTGGTGCAGCTAGAGAACCACACACCGATGCAATATGTCAGCACACTTTCAATGGATCAGCGGTAGAAGACGGTCAGCAGCTCCTTCTTCAGGTCCATTTTTCTGAGGATTCTCAGAAAGTGGAGACACTGTTGGGCCTTCTTTAAGACCGCAGAGGTGTTAGAGCTCCATTGGAGGTCTGTGTCTATGTGCACACCCAGAAACTTGAAACTGGAGACCCTTTCCACGCACTCCCCCGTTGATGCTGACAGGCTGCAGCTCGGACTTCCTCCTTCTGAAGTCAACTACCTGTTACGGTTCTGGGTCCGTTGGACCCAGTATTTTGAGTTTATTATGTTTTGGTTTAATTTTGCATCATGGATTGTTTTCTTGTTCTCTTGTGGTTGTGGTGATTATTATTATTATTATTATTATTATTATTATTATTATTATTATTATTATTATTATTAGAGTTTCATGTTTCTGTTATCCATATTTTAGGAATTGTGGTTTCATGTATAGTTCAGTTCCATGTGTCATTTTCTGTCTCTCTGTGTTGAGTCCGTGTCTCTGAGTTGTGATTCATGTTTCCTGTTTTATTGTGAAAGTCTGTCTTATGTTAGTGTGTGCAGCTTTGTTTCCCCCGTCTCGTTAGCCCTGATCTCCCCCAGCTGTGTCCCCCTTCTGTGGCCCATTCCCTCATTACTACCCTGTGTATTTAAGCCCTGTGTTTTCCCATGCTCGGTGTCGCGTCGTACCCTCAGATTATGCCTGTGTGTTCCTGGTCTCCGGTTTCAGTGGTCACTTCACGTTTGGTTTTCAATAAAGCTAAGGTTCTGATTCACAATTCTGTGTTCGAGTCCTGCGCTTGGATCCTCCTCTCCGCCTGCCCGCACACAGAGCCCTGACACTACCAGTTCTTTTGTTTTGGTGGTATTGAGGTCCAGGTTGTTATCTACACACCAATCTGACAGCCTCTGAACTTCAGCTCTGTACGCAGTCTCATCTCCCCCTGAGATGAGCCCCACCACGGTGGTATCATCTGCAAACTTGATGACTGTGTTGTCTGGGTGGGAACTAACACAGTCATGTGTGTATAGAGTGTACAGTAGGGGACTCAGTACACAGCCTTGTGGAGAGCCGGTGCTGAGGCTGAGGGCTGAGGAAAGATGAGGCCCCACTCTAACTCTCTATACACGGTCTGAGAGGAAGTCTCTGATCCAGCGGCAGGTGGTGGAAGGAAGTCCAATTTCCAGCAGTTTAACTATTAGTCTGTCCGGGAGTATCGTATTGAAAGTCCTTCTCTTCACATACAAGGTCTTAAATAATCAGGCCCCATCTTATCTTAATGACCTTGTAGTACCATATCACCCTATTAGAGCACTTCGCTCTCGCTCTGCAGGCCTACTTGTTGTTCCTAGAGTATTTAAAAGTAGAATGGGAGGCAGAGCCTTCAGTTTTCAGGCCCCTCTTCTGTGGAACCAGCTTCCAGTTTGGATTCAGGAGACAGACACTATCTCTACTTTCAAGATTAGGCTTCAAACTTTCCTTTTTGCTAAAGCATATAGTTAGGGCTGGACCAGGTGACCCTGAATCCTCCCTTAGTTATGCTGCAATAGACGTAGGCTGCCGGGGATTCCCATGATGCACTGAGTGTTTCTTCTTCATTCACCTTTTTTCACTCAGTTTGTGTTTAATAATGAGTTTTTAATCTTTGACTCTCTTCCAAAGCATGTCTTTGCCCTGTCTTCTTGCCCTCACCCCCAACTGGTCACAGCAGACGGCTGTGCCTTCCTTGCCAGGTTGTGCTTCTTGTTCAAAGGGAGTTTTTCCTTCTCACTTTTGCCGAGTATTTACTTGGTGGACAGAAAATAGGGCAGCACAGTGGCATACTGGTTAGCAGTGTTGACTCACAGCAAGGCCCTGAGTTCGACTCCTCCATCTGAAGGAGTAAAGCCTTCCTGTGTGGAGTTTGCATGTTCTCCCCATGTTTGCATGGGTTCTCTCTGGGGACTCCGGCTTCCTCCCACCATCCAAAGACATGCAACCTGCAATTAGTGGGGTTAGGTTAATTTCTGATTCTAGTGTCCATAGATGTGAATGTGAGTGTGAAGTGTTGTCTATCTTTCCGTGGTAGTCCTGTAACAGACTGGCAACCTGTCCAGGGTGTACCCTGCCTCTCGCCCAATGGTAGCTGGGATAGGCCCCGCCCCCCTGTAACCCTGATAAGGATAAGTAGAAGAAAATGATTTGACATGATCTATCAGTAATTCTTTTAAGGTATAATACTTTAACATTCATTGTCTTTTACTATTAGGTTAGACTGTTGCTGTTCCCTGTGGTCCAACAGAAATCAGTCTTCATCATCATATCTCAGAGTCTCGTATTATTCCAAACAGGCTTTTATTCATAGAGGCTTTCTGTGTTGATAATAATAGTCCAACCTAATTATCTTCTGACCTGTGTTAAGAAATTGATGATTAACTATCAGTAACATTATATGAGACTTAGTTTTCTGTGTTTACCAATGACAGCATACTTAATATGATTTCTGATATTCAGAATCATGTGTAACAAAGGCTGGAGACACATTTCTTATCTGTTCACATCCCTGCAACAGTCTCACACACACAGGTCGGTCAAAGACACTTTCATTATTCAAACTACTGTGACAGAGGTGTGATGTGGCTCCATTGCAGAGGGGGATGCACTAAGGGGGCAATGCCAGGGTGGCTGCGAGGACAGCTGCTCCCACTTGGTCAGTTATGCTCTCCCTACTTTAGTGATGCCGGGACCTGGAGAGAGATCAAAAGTTATTGATCACACGTTTAAACAAACGCTATAAATTTTAAAAAGAAACTTTGCTGCTCACGTATTTCATCTGGGGACCATACTGATTCACAACTACATCGCATTCATCTTATTAATTAGACTTAAGAATTAAGAATTAAAGATCATATACTATTACCACAAGCACATGCAGATATTTAGCCACCTGTATCACTTTTAAGGTAAAAAGCTGGATGACCTTTCACCTGAAAGGCAAACTGGGGGGACTCTCATTCTATTACACTTCTCTCAACAATCAAGCTGCTGGAGGACTTCCCATGATGCACTTCCATTCCTCTTTTACTCCTGTCATGTCCAATGAACCACTGAGTGTAATTTATCCCAGTCTCCAACAGTTCATGTTTTGTAATTCTCTCTCCTTCTTTTTTCTCTTTGCTTTCAGAGCCTAGAAGCTGCATGTGTCGATATCATGCTTGTAGTTCAAAAGATATGTCAGGGATAAGCCATTGGGATTTAGCAGGAACATCTCATAGTGCTATGGAGACATTTTGCCCCAGAAGTGCCAAACTCAACAAACGTTGGCGCTGAGCTTCACGGTTTTCATGCAACAAAGACTGACTGCCTGCTGCTTCCTTATAAAATAATCCAAAGAGGTCACCAGGAGCAGGTGTGTGATTCACACCATGTGTGTGGAGACCAAAAGGCAGGAAACAGCCCACCTCCAGTGCACCAAAACCAGTCCATGCCCAAACACACACACACAAACTGTGAAATGGGAGAGAGAAGACAGAGGACACAAAAACACACAGGAAATGTCAGGCTTCATGGAGACGACCGACGGATCATCGCTGCTTGGGTGCATAGCTGTTTTTAGTTTCCAAGTCCAAATGTTTTTGTGGCTGCCGTCAGAGACACACAACCACAAAATATTCTCTCTGCATTAAATTATAACTCTGATAGTGCCTAAAGTTTTAAAGGGCAGTAAGCAGAAAGCATTCGTGCACTAGTCTGATAGTTCTCATTGTGCACATGCATGTCTTGCATTCGAATTATGTTTCTCCAACAGAAAATAAACACACTGTTGACTGTAAGTCATTACCACACACACAACACCTGGATTATTATATATAATTATCTTTGACTCAAAAACATTAGCATCAATTAGGGAATCATGTTAGCTATCAGTACCTCAGGGAAAATTATCCTTTTCTCAGAGAGTAATTTTCCCTGAGCCTTTATTACCCAGCATGATTATGTTGTTTCTGATAATGATGGCTAATCAAGTATCAACACTACTAGCAGGTACCAGCTTCTGTGCTGGTACCTGCAGAATTTGATGCTGATAGCTGCTCCTTCAGCCCCGTCACTCTCTGAGACTAACAGAAGCAAATTGTGAAACTGCTGTTTTACAATTCTGGAGAAAGAAAAGAAGAGAAGCAGAAAGCAAGCTAGTTGTAATCATTAGAGGGATGAGCTTCATAGAGTGGATGGCTGAATGATAAAAAAAAATAGGTTAGTGGCAGTGCCATAGGGTAGAGGAAATAAGGAATTAGTTTGAGCTTTTCCTTGGTGCGGGGATGTGTGAAATGAAGTAAAGAAAACAAGAGGAGAAGGTCAGAGAAGGTTGTAGAGGAAGGTGCTGGTTAGATAACAGGAAACGGTGACAAAGAAGAAAACAACAGAGAGCAAAAGACATGTAATAAAATAACTGAGTCAGTTGGAAGCCTTGGTTTGCAGCTGAGTTCCAGTATGCTTCATTCTAGAGGCAGAATTGGTCGTGACTTTCACTGGTAATATATGCACAAACATGCAGAAAGACACACACACACACACACACACACACACACACACACACACACACACACACACACACACACACACACACACACACACACACACACAGTGTTGCTGGCTTGGCCAGGTTTCTATCACAGCACACTATTTCACTAAGATGTGTTCATTGCAAAGCCTTCAGTGGGGTCATATTGTAAACTTTTATTCATGTGTTGTAGAATGTGGAGGAATGAGAGAATCTCCCACTAAACATTGGGTATTCTTGCTTTAACCTTGCTTTGATCTGTGCAAAGATATTTTTACAGAGCTATACAGACTCTATATAGTCTAATCTGGCCTTCCTGTTCTTGCGTGTACAGGAAGTGCAGTTTGTACCTTGTTGTAAACTCTATTTCCACTGATCTCTTGCATCTCTTGATTGCAGACTTTGATGATGACCCTCTTAGTTTTAGTAGGAGGATATTCATCAATGCTGTGAGGACAACCGGGGCACTGGTGAGACACAAGGACACTAAAGGTACTTGAAATGGCCCAGGTGAATGTTAAAAGCATTTTCCACTCATCTCCCTAATTTAACAGAACCAAATGATAAGCGTTGGATGGTCCATCTTGGTTAAGATAGTGGTGCAAAAGCTCAAAAGCAGATGAGAGACGAGGCAAAGAATATTTGTTTTTAACAGTAATCTCATTTAAAACATGGAAGTCAATGCAGGGCCATAAGGTTTTGTCCTTCGTATTAGCAAATTACCCCGAATCTAAAGGGGCAGAAAATGAACACATTATGCTTGAGGCCAAAGAGTCAGTGATGTACTTTTCCATCACTTCCTGTTCTGATTTTGATAGCCTCTACAACCTGCTGCTGGGAAGTGTTGCTCCAAGGAGAAAGATTCCCAACAGGTCAATAGCACACTTGTACAGCCAGTGAGAAGGAAGCAATATAGCCACATCCTTGCAGAACACTTCAGGTTGTGTTAGGCAGAGGGCACTGTAGGAAGACCAGGTAGTTTTTCATGACAATGATACGGGAACTGGAAGGGAAGCAGATCTGAGACCATCCTGAGGACAAGGAAGCCTCCAAGTTATGGTGGTGAGCTTCTTGTTGAGGAAGGAAGTGCTGAGCAGAATTTAAGTCTGTTAAGTCAGTTTTCTGACCTGACATTCTGTCATAACCAGTGTGCAGGCTGGACTCAAGCACAGGACTCAGGAGATCTGATTCAGTTAATTTATAATGATGGTAAAATGATACCGTATTTTCACGACCATAAGACGCACTGTACTAAAAGGCGCAGTCTCAGTTATGTGTGCCATTACTGTATTTAACACACACATAAGGCGCACTGGATTATAGGGCGCATACAAGTACCGTATGCGTATTTAAAAATAAAGCGGGAGCAAACCTGAGTTCGGTACCTTACTCACATTTTTATTACCAGTAATCGTCATCATCAACAACACACAAGCATACAAGTGTGCGTATTTAAAAATAAAGCAGGAGCAAAACGAAGTTTGGTACTCACATTTTTATCATCAATCAAACCCATCGAAGTCCTCATCCTCTGTGTCTGAATTGAACAGCTGCGCTAAATCTCCATCAAACATGCCAGGTTCACTTTCTTCACTGTCAGAGTCACTTTCCGTGCCGTGCGGCTCCTCGGAAATGATGCCGGCTTTTGCGAAAGCTCGAACAACAGTGCCAGCAGACATGTTAGCCCAAGCATCTACAATCCATTGGCAAATTGTGGCGTAACTCGCCCGGCGCTGCCTTCCACTCTTGGTGAAACTGGTCTCCATCGGTCATCCATCGCTCCCAGGCCGCTCGGAGCCTTACTTTGAACGGCCGGTTCACACCGATGCCCGGCGGTTGGAGCTCCTTTGTCAGGCCTCCCGGAATGACAGCAAGCTCACAGTTCATTTGTTTCACTAGTTTTTTTCACATCGGCTGTGAGATGGGCACGCATAGAGTCACAGATCAACAGCGATGGTGATGCGTGGAAAAAACCACCTGGTCTCCTTACATACACCTCCCTCAGCCACTCTTTCATCATTTCCTCATCCATCCAGCCCTTTTCATTTGCCTTAATGATGATTCCTGCTGGAAACTTCTCTTTAGGCAAAGTCTTTCTCTTAAAAATCACCATAGGCGGCAGTTTCTGTCCATTAGCATGGCAGCCAAGCACAACAGTGACAGAAGACTTTTCATACCCCGTTGTGCGTATCGCTACCGTGCTGGTCCCCTTCTTCTCTACAGTGTGACTCACCGGGATGTCAAAAGTGAGCGGCACCTCGTCCATGTTTGTGATGTGGCTGGGCTGGATGTGTTTGGCGGCGATGTGTTTGCTGCAGTAGGAGCGGAAGATGGCCAGCTTTTCCTTATAATCCGCTGGAAGTTGCTGCGCTACCGTAGTCCTGGTCCGGATGGAAAAATGGCACCGTTTCATAAAACGAAAGCACCAAGATGGACCTCCTTGGAAATGTTCAATGTTCATCTCTTCAGCTAGTGAAACTGCTTTTAGCCGAATGGTGACCGTCGAAACGCTTCTCCCGCTCGTTCTTTGCTCGATGATCCACCGCTCGAGTCTTTCCTCCAACTCGGGCCACCTCGCCTTATGTCCGCGGAAACTCAGCTGCGTTTTCTTGACCTGCCGGAGCTTGTTTTCTAGCTTCCTCCATTTGCGAACCATCATTGTTAATCTTAAATTCTCTCGCGGCTGCTCGATTTCCATGTTCCTCCGTGTAGCTGATGGCCTTCAGTTTAAACTGTGCTTCATAAGCGTGTCTCTTTGCCATTTTCAGGGTTGTTAAAACAACGATGTTCCACATAATGCACATACCTGTTCTTTTAGAACGGCTGTGGACCGGCTGTACGTGGACAGACAGCTCCACCGCGACCCCAACATCACTCCGTGGCTGTATTAACCTCACACCAGATAAGAATCAGCTACACCATTTCCCTATCCACTCACACTAACTTGCATTAACATCTGTTTAACTTACCAGTATCAAATCGCATCTTAAAGTGTGATTTCATAGCAGAATTAACACCGTCACTCTCCGTCAGTAATTGGAATGTTTACGTTTTTTTTTTGTTTTTGTTTCTGTTTTTTTTTTCTTCTCGTTTTTTTTTTCCCTCTCTTTTCCCCCTCTTGGTTTTATGCTGCTCACCCCTGTCCTTGGTTTCTTTCTTTATTCCTTTCACTGCCTCGATCACCTGCTTCGACACTCATCCACAAACATCCTTTATTTCGACAGATACGCACCATGCGCTCAACGGCAGCACATTTACATCAGTCAGACAGCGCACACAGTCATATAAGATACACACACACTTAAGCCAAGCCTACTCATATTAGTAACTATGCATACACAAAGTCAGACTCAGGGAGCATCTCGCCACACATTTTTTCTCTCTCTCCTTCTCTTTATTTATGAACAAGTGACGTATTCTCTCCACCTGTCTAAGCGACGCACACAGCATACATCCCTAGTTATACACAAACATCTATGGGTACACTGAGGTTCATTACATGGAATATAAATGGAGCTGGCTCCAGAGTAAAGAGGTTAAAAATATTTAACCAACTCAAAAAACTACAGGCAGATGTTGTCCTTTTACAAGAGACCCACAGACCTCTTAGAGGTTCGAATGAACTTAAAACACCTGAGTTTCCTAATGTGTTCTCAGCTTGTTATAATTCTAGACAAAGGGGAGTAGCAATTTTAATACATAAAAATATTAATTTCACAGTACTCGATACAGTTATAGATCCAGAGGGCAGATTCTTAATCATTAAACTATCTATACGTGATAAAAAGCTATGTATTGCAAGTGTATATGGTCCAAATGTTGATGATCCCTCATTCTTTCACGTTTTTTTCAGTGCACTCGCTGAACACTTAGATGGCACACTTGTTCTTGGAGGCGACCTCAACCTTGGACTAAATGAAGACATGGATAGGCTCAATACAGCGGGAACTCAGCGTAATTGGCAGTCCACAAATATAATCAAACAGTATATGAGCGACTTTGGTCTTTGCGATGCATGGCGCTCCCTTCACCCCACCAGTAAGGAATATACTTTTTTCTCACATGTCCATCACTCCTACTCTCGTCTGGATTATTTTCTGGTCAGCAGCTCACTGCTGAACGACATTTCAGACACTGAGATTCATCCTATAGCTGTCAGCGATCATGGTCCTGTATCTTTAACACTAATGCACAAGAATAATACTACACCAAGAAAAAACTGGAGATTTAATACATCACTACTTAAAGATGAAGACTTTATTAAATATTTTAAAAAAGAGTGGACTTCATATTTGAACTATAATGACACTCCCGAAACATCAGCTTCTGTTCTATGGGAAGCAGGGAAAGCTGTGATGAGAGGTAAAATAATTTCTTTCTCATCACATAAAAAGAAAAAAGAAAACAAAAATATTCAGGAATTAGAAAAAAACATCAAATCACTAGAAGAAGCCTACGCGTCCCACCAAGATCAGGAAACATTGAACAAAATACGCAAAACAAAACTAGAATTAAATGAGATAATTGATAAAAAAACAAAATTCTTAGTACAAAGACTACGCCTACAAAATTATGAACATGGTAATAAATCCGGTCAATTTCTAGCAAACCAGCTAAAAATAAAGAAAGAAAAAACAACTATATGTGCTGTTCAAGATTCATCTGGGAACACAATATATGATCCGATACAAATAAACAACATTTTCAGGGATTTCTATAAAACGTTGTATTCACCACAAATAAACCCATCTAAAAAGGAAATTGATCAGTTTTTGGACAACATAACTCTTCAAAAATTATTGGACACTCAAGCAATGGCACTGGATTCACCACTGACACCAGGTGAACTCCAGGAAGCTCTGATAAGTATGCACAATAATAAGGCTCCAGGTCCAGATGGCTTTCCTGCAGAATTCTACAAAGAATTCTGGTCGATTCTAGCACCAGTTTTCTACAGAACGTTGTTGGAAATTAAAGAAAAGGGCAGACTACCATCAAATATGAATTCTGCAAACATTCATCTCCTGCTAAAACCAGGCAAAGACCCTGTATATCCCTCAAGCTATCGTCCAATATCCCTTATAAATGTAGACCTTAAAATAATCTGCAAAGCTCTCTCAAAGAGACTGGAGAAAATAACCCCCCTCTTAATTCATCCTGACCAAACTGGTTTCATAAAAGGCAGGCACTCATCAACAAATACACGTAGATTACTTAATTTGATAGACTACTCATACAGTAAAAACCTAGAAACTACAATATTCTCTTTAGACGCAGAAAAAGCATTTGACAGAGTTAACTGGAAATTTCTATTTGCAACTTTACACAAATTTGGTTTTGGATCCTCTTTCATAAACTGGTTAAAAATATTATATAATTCCCCAACAGCTTGTGTTAGAACAAATGACCAGACATCCTCCAGCTTCTGTCTCTTGAGGGGCACCAGGCAGGGATGCCCACTCTCCCCTTCACTGTTTGCAATTTTTATTGAACCACTAGCAGCAGCAATTAGACAGAATTCAGTAATTAAGGGCATAAAATGCAAGAACGTGGAACATAAAATCAGCCTTTATGCGGATGATGTGTTACTCTTTCTCCAAAATTCACAAACCAATATCTCCGGGGTGATTGAATTGATAAACTCTTTTGCAAGAATATCAGATTACTCAATTAACTGGTCAAAATCTACAGTCCTACCGATTAATTGCTCCTTCCATAATTCCTCTTCTACACCACTGCAATCGGGAAATATAAAATATTTAGGTATTAATGTTTCTCCCAAGCTTGCAGATCTAACTAAATTAAACCATATCCCACTTTTAAAGAAGGTAGAAGATGATCTGGCTAGATGGAAATGTCTACCCATATCACTCATGGGAAGGGTTGCCGCTATAAAAATGATGGTCTTACCAAAAATAAATTATTTATTCTCAATGATCCCAACTAAACCGCCACAAGATTGGTTCAGATCTCTAGATTCATGTATGTCCAAATTCCTTTGGAAAAATAAACCCCCACGTATAAGCTTAAAAACACTACAAAAGACCAAGGATAAAGGAGGACTAGAACTGCCTAACTTTCAGCACTACTTCTTAGCCAACAGGCTTCAGTTTATCTCAGGATGGCTAAAACATACCCTCTTAGATGAACCTTGGCTAGATGTAGAACAAGCACTCTGCAATAATCTAGAGATCTGAGACCTACCATTTATCAGCTCAAACATCCAACGACATGAATGCTTTAAAAGCATCAACATCAGCACTTCTCTGACAGCATGGTGGGAGTTTCTAAAATTGACGGCGTCTTCATTAATCCCATGCAAACGTACACCTATCTGGAACAACCCTGACATATTACAAAACAATAATATGATAAACTTTTCAGATTGGAGTGGTAAAGGAATCAAATATTTAGAACATATACTAGAAGGAACAGAATTTATTTCATTTGACGGACTAGTTACACAATATGGGATCAACAAGAAAAGATTTTTAGAATATCAACAAATTAAATCCATAGTAAAAAAGAAATTTAAACCAGGTCAAGTTGAACTACAAACACCACCAAGTGTGGTTCAATTTCTTACTCTTAAAACCCCCAAATTACTATCCAAAATATACAGAATGCTTTCTAAAACAGATGAATCAATATCACTTCCTATTGCAAAATGGGAAGCGGATTTATCAGCTAACTTAGACCTAAACTTCTGGTCTCAGATTTGCTTAAAAACCTTTCATCTAATTAGAAATCCCAGTCTTCAATTAATTCAATACAAAATACTACATAGAGTGCACTATACAGGTCATCGGATGCTCAAGATGGGCTTTACGTCTACCAACAACTGCTCACACTGCCAAACCAATTCACCGGACAATTATATCCACGCTCTTTGGTTCTGTCCACCAGTTCAGAAGTTTTGGCGCGAGATATGTGAAGACTTATCGAAGTGTCTGAAATGTAACATTCCAACTTCCCCCTTAGTGTGTTTGTTGGGCAGCTTAGATAATGTCACTTCAGAAAAGAATATCGCCCATATGGTTTTCACTGCCCTATGCATAGCCAAGAAAACAGTCCTCATGAACTGGAAAAATAAAAATAATCTTAATTCTAACCAATATAGAAATTATCTATTAGATTACATTAGTCTTGATACAGCCTCTGCCACCACATCAGATCAATTGCTCTGGGCTCCTTTGATCAGCTCCATCACCTAGTGGGGGTGGGGGGTCATAGTTTGGTCCCGCCTTCACTGTTGTGATTGGTGTGGGGGTAGGGACAGGCTTAGGGCGTCGGGGGGTTCCCCGGAGGCATCTTCCTTGGGGGGCTCAACCCGGGGTAGCGGTCATGTCCGGTTAGGGGCTCTGTTGGCTCTCAGGTGACTGTTTCCTCGTGGCTGCGTGCAGCGGGACTAGGGGAGGGTCTGTGCTGACGGACGTGGGTTACTGACCTGGTAGCCTGGCTGCCCCTGGGTGGGTCCGGGATGGGCGTGAGGTTGTGGGTGCGCTCCGTCTCTGGGCTGGGACCCGGACCGGGCCTCGGGGGCTTGGGTCCTGGTTGGTGTGTTGCCGGGGTTGTGGGCGGGTGGGTGCATGGGGGCCCAGCCCTGGCGCAAGGTGCCGCCGGTGCGTCGAGCCACCTGGGGGGCTCTTCAACCGGTGGGGGAGATTGTCACATCTTGCAGGAGCTTTCCTCTCCTCAGGAGCTCCCTCTGCAGGAGGGGGAGATACAGGAGAGGTGGAGGAAGATCTCAGCCTGGGTGTTTATTGTCTTATGTAGTCTGGAAGATGAGTGGATGGTGGGGTGGGTGCAGTTTTCTCTGTGGTGGGGTTGGGTGGACTGTCCCGGGCTCTGTGGGGCCGGGAGGCGCTGCTGCACTGGGCCCCGGTCTGGATGGGCCTGGGCCCCCTTTCCCTGGCGGGTCGCGGAGTATGGGGGTGCCTACTGGGGTCAGCGGGGGAGCTGGCTCCAGGGAGGGGTCACTTGACCCCCTCAGACATCGGTGCGTTGGTGGTTCTTTGTGTCCGGGGTTGGGCGTCCAGGTACACACCGGCTCACTCCTTGGTGGCCGCTTATCGGGGCCTGGAGCCTGGGGCTCGCTCGGGCCCCTTCGGGGGTGGGGTGCCCCCGGCCTCTCGGCCTGGGGCTCGGTCACTCAGGCGCAGCTGGCGGCCGGCGGAGCTCACGGGCGCGTCACTGCAACTTCCCCTGGCTTCTGCTCCGCGGCTGCTGAGTGAGCCCTCATCTGGGACTCTCCTCAGCTCTTTCTGGGACAGTGGCGCGGCTGCCCCTCTGTTGGTCTTCCTTGGTCTCTTGTGTTCTGGGGGCCTCTGGATGTCTGGAGTTTTGATCTCCTCCATACCTGCTTCATGCCCTGGAGGACGGGGCTGTGGCCCCCCCACACCCTCTAGCAGATTATTACATGAAGGAACCTTTTAAAAAAACAAGCGCGTCCATGCTCACAGGTGTACACACGGGTGATCACACCCACAAACTACACCCTTTTTGGCTCCTACCTCAAAGCACACTGTGTTCTGTTGATCTTATGTGCTGCACAATAATGTTTAATGTTTAGTATTTACTGTCATATTCCCATATATCATTGTGATGCTGTTTATTCTATTACTCTTGTTCTCTTCTGCTTGTTTTCTTTTTTCTTTCTCAGCAGGTGATCCAGGTGATTGATATATGCATTTTCTTTTCTCTGCCTGTTCTGTTGGTTTTTGTTTTTTGCCCTTCTCCCCCGTCCCTCTTCTCAGCTGTTTCTCTTTCCCTCTTTCTTTCTCCCCTTCTTTCCCCCAGTCAAGTCTGTCCCGTATTCAGTAAGTGAAAATAAAATAAACAATAAAAGGTGAATCAAATGGACCATTACGGCAAGGCTGGGATGGTCAATTTGGTAAAGTAAATCCGTTGGGCATCTTTCTTTGCCTTTAGACAACAATTCTGATGGCATAAGAACCAAACGGGAAGGGCAAAAAAAAAAAAAAAGACAGGTATGTGCGATTGTCCGGTATATACGATCAACGCCCACACTTCACCCTTTAGCGTTCTCATGGTGTTCTCTACTACGTCCTCCTTACAACACACAGGGCGCACTGCGCTTTAGGGCGCACCGTACTTTTTGAAGAAAATCTAAGACTTTTAAGTGCGCCTTATGGTCGTGAAAATACGGTAAGTATTTACGAAGTGTTCGAGCTGTCTGATAGTGAAAATCCAATGCCTCTGATCACACACTGGAGCAAACTCTTCTCCATAGATCTCTCACACACAATTTCTCTGTCCCAGAGATACACACCAGGGCTTCTGTGCAATAGAGAAGACAGGTGAGCAATCCTCAGAGAAACAATAGGGAAGCAGACTTACAGATGAGAAGAGGTTTTCCTACAGCAATTCGTCCAACGCTCAGGCAAAGTCTGAAGGTTTGCTCTCGGTACAAGCAGACCATGACGCTATCACCATAATAGACCACTTCTCATCACATACAAGGAAATCAAGCCTCATCCCTGTCTTAAAAACTCACACAGAGATGAACGCCAGGACATCTGCACAGAAGAGAGGACAGGTAACTAATCGTTGAAGCAAAAACAGGCAAACAGACTCACTGATCAGAGATGGTTTCACTACCACAATTAATTCAATGCCCAGACTGAAGGTTTGCTTGCAGTACTGGCCAGCACATCAGCAGATGGCAAACAGGTGAGCCTGATTGCTTCAGGTCTGCAGGAGAAGAGGGCTGAGATCCAGTAAGGATCTTGTCCCTGCAAGGTAAGGTGTCCTTGGCAGCAGACACAAAACCACAAACTCACAGAGAGAGAGAGAAAACAAAAGCAAAGCGAGAAACAGAGAAATGGCAGGGACAGGTGGGCTTACCCTACTGGGATAATAAGCTGGCCGAAGGAGGAGACAGAGAGGAGATACACCAAAAACAAGAAAGCTCATTACCATGCATGAAGGGCATTACCCCAGGTCCAGCACCCTGAGACTCTACACTAAGTGAAAGGAAGGAGGCCGAGGAGTGGTGAGGGTCAGAACGACTACCCAGGATCCCTGAGTACATCAGGACAATGTGCTAAGTGAATACCTCAGGCAGCAGAAACATGTTTGTATAACCATTTACATATAACTGAACCAGCTGGTTACAAGGATGTCGAACCTAAAATGCTGCAGTGAGCAGCTGCTGTGATCCTTCATGGAAGAGATTCAAGTGAGCGCTCCGTGGTCAGTTTCCAGATCAAACTTCCATCTAAGCAAATAATACTGACATTTCTCCAGTTCTCATTTAATGGCAAAGGCTTCCATCTCCACAATGGAATACCTTGTTTCACATGGCAGTAGATTCCAGCTCAGATATAGGACTGGATGTGCTTTTCCAGGGTCTCCTTGGGCCGTGGTTGACTGCAGAGGCATATACTTGCACCAGAAATCATCTGCTGAAGTCAGGGCTCCTAAGGACTAGAGAGGTACAGTTAGGCTTTCAGGGTTTTGAAGGGTTTGATATTCCCTTGTCCATCTTAGAAGGGCTGCAATCATAGGGCACAAATGTTCTGTACCAGCTGACCAGTTCTAGAAAGGACCGTACCTTCTTTTTGGAGGGAGGCTGAAGGCATTTCTTGATGGCTTCCACCCTATCTACCTGTGACACTCTCTGCCTCACACTGTATACAGTGGGGCAAAAAAGTATTTAGTCAGCCACCGATTGTGCAAGTTCCCCCACTTAAAATGATGACAGAGGTCAGTAATTTGCACCAGAGGTACACTTCAACTGTGAGAGACAGAATGTGAAAAAAAAATCCATGAATCCACATGGTAGGATTTATAAAGAATTTATTCGTAAATCAGGGTGGAAAATAAGTATTTGGTCACCTCAAACAAGGAAAATCTCTGGCTCTCACAGACCTGTAACGTCTTCTGTAAGAAGCTTTTCTGTCCCCCACTCGTTACCTGTATGAATGACACCTGTTTGAACTCATCATCTGTATAAAAGACACCTGTCCACAGCTTCAAACAGTCAGACTCCAAACTCTGCCATGGCCAAGACCAAAGAGCTTTCGAAGGACACCAGGAAAAGTATTGTAGACCTGCACCAGACTGGGAAGAGTGAATCTACAATAGGCAA
Source organism: Mchenga conophoros (assembly GCF_057382185.1). Classification (NCBI taxonomy): domain Eukaryota; kingdom Metazoa; phylum Chordata; class Actinopteri; order Cichliformes; family Cichlidae; genus Mchenga; species Mchenga conophoros. The sequence continues at coordinate 35,753,400 of NC_140543.1, read as the reverse complement.
GCAGCTTGGTGTGAAAAAATCAACTGTGGGAGCAATCATCAGAAAATGGAAGACATACAAGACCACTGATAATCTCCCTCGATCTGGGGCTCCACGCAAGATCTCATCCCGTGGGGTCAAAATGATCATGAGAACGGTGAGCAAAGATCCCAGAACCACACGGGGGGACCTGGTGAATGACCTGCAGAGAGCTGGGACCACAATAACAAAGGTCACCATCAGTAACACACTACAACGGCAGGGAATCAAATCCCGCAGTGCCAGACGTGTTCCGCTGCTGAAGCCAGTGCATGTCCAGGCCCGTCTGAAGTTTGCCAGAGAGCACATGGATGATACAGCAGAGGATTGGGAGAATGTCATGTGGTCAGATGAAACCAAAGTAGAACTTTTTGGTATAAACTCAACTCGTCGTGTTTGGAGGAAGAAGAATACTGAGTTGCATCCCAAGAACACCATACCTACTGTGAAGCATGGGGGTGGAAACATCATGCTATGGGGCTGTTTTTCTGCCAAGGGGACAGGATGACTGATCCGTGTTAAGGACAGAATGAATGGGGCCATGTATCGTGAGATTTTGAGCCAAAACCTCCTTCCATCAGTGAGAACTTTGAAGATGAAACGAGGCTGGGTCTTCCAACATGACAATGATCCAAAACACA